>NW_022988043.1:11608219-11860719 GCF_902827165.1 Trematomus bernacchii
GGCTGTCAGCCCAAACCCGTCCTCCAGACCCCCTCCACCCACCCTGCTGGAATTTTTTGGACTTTTGGGGGTTTTCTTGGGACGTCTGGAATCCGTCCCTTGAGGGGGGGGTTCTGTTACGGTTTTGTATTTATGTTTTCATTTTCCACCTTTTTGTTTTGAAATGTTTTCCTCCTTGTGTCTTATCTGTTCCTTCTTCCTGTGTTTGCCTTCCTGTCATTAGTTCCCCTGGTGTGTCTGATTGTGTTCACCTGTTGCCCTTGTGTTTCTGCCTCTCTTACCCCAGCTGTGTCTTGTCTTGTGATTACCCCTCCCTGTATTTAGTCTTGTCTCTTCCTGTGTTCCCCTGTCGGTTCATTGTTGGTTTTTCCTGTCTTCCTCCATGTCAGTCGCGGTTGTCTCTCCTGTCTCCCTCCATGTGGGTCACGGTCAGTTTTTTGTACAACCCATTTGTTTCATGCCTTGTTTTGATCAGCTTTTAAAATAAAGCTCGCCTTTTGTTACGAGACCTGTTACCTTTTTGATAGTCTGCATTTGGGTCCTACCCTTCCACGCCATCCTAACAATCTCTGTATTTAGTAAACAGAACAAGTAATGACGAAAATGCATCAAGGTTAGATTAACTTGTTCTTTATTATCAGAAAAATTAAACATTTATGTTGTGATGTCCTTTTTGTTTTCTGTTGTTTTTATGTGTAACCAATGTACCGCAGGTCTCCCTTGAAAAAGAGATCGTTGATCTCAATGGGATTTTTCACCTGGTTAAATAAAGGCTACAAACAAACAAACATTAACAAGAACATTTCGTACTAAAACTTCTCTCAGCCATTCATTGATTAAATCCAACCAACCGAATAGTCATGTTTTGAGTTCTACCTCAGACGCTGATGTGTGGCTAAGAAAGCTTGCTTACAGCTCATTCAGTGCACAGAGACTCTGCAGGTCATTGCTATGCCTAATAAAACTTATGGTATGACTGAATTAAACACAGTTTGTGCTTTTTTTATTTGTTTAAGCACCATCTGCTAGGTGAGGTGTGCCCTGGATGGTATGAAGTGTGTACTGTTTCAGTACAGCTGCAGGCCCATGTGTTCTGCAGCTGTCCTGCAACAGCCCTGCAGCTCAGTCAGTACCTCTGTTGGCCTCAGACACTTTTCACCCTCCTCTCATCTTCAAACATGTCTAAGTCACTAGGTGTACATATAGTAGGTGTTACTTTGCAGGAATATGTGTACCTGCCTACACTCTGTGCAAAGGTCCATCTCTGTACACTGATTCTGTCTAGTCTGACTCATCGCTCTTCAAGCAAGACTGGGCCTCTTGTTTATTCTGGGAAAAAGCCCAGAATCTTTTTAGACAAAATAAGACATCATTCCCAGATGTATAAATTAATAACTGACATAACATGTGAAACACAGCACAGACTGAACATAAATGAAGCCACAAGCATCAAATGAAGAAAAGGGCAAATCACCAGTTTGCTTTGACTTTTACATAAAAACACAGACTTTGGATTACACCATTTCTGATGAAGTTATGAGGCTACAGAATAAACACTGTTCTCAGGTAAAATCTGGTCCAACCACCCATCTGAGATGCTCAGTTCTGACATTTAACAGCAATGTATGAGATCAGATGAGATCATGACTGTCGGGAAATAAATAAATCTTCTCTCTGTGAGTGTTGGCATGCTTCCAAACCGCCCTGAGAACTGTAAGCCAAAGGTGTCGTTTCAGTTTATAAGAGTCCTGCCTTCCAGCAGTGAAGACTGGAAGGCCTCTTTTTGGAGGCTACTTGTATTTTAAAGACACAGTTACCTTCTGTGTTGTAGCATACAGTATATCATGTTAAGGAGACATGGTTTTGTAGAAGCATTATTCTTTTCAGGGTGTCCAGACTTACAAACTAGCACATCATTTAATATCAAGGTTTGGGTTTTCCAGTGATCATCTTTAAAGCTAAGTATCTTACCAAGATATATATTTTTTATTAGGATTTTATTAAATAATATTTGATGTATTTGTAATTATTATCATATTAAATTAACAATTTAAAGTCCTTTTTTCAACAACAACTAAAAACACATTCAATGAATTAATTGGCCATATAGTAATTTGACCGAAAAAATACAGTTCAAATCTTGAGATATGTGAATGATGATTTCAATCATCCTTTTTTAGTTGGCAGTCAAAAACTTTAGTTTGTCTAGAAACAGAACTGCTAATGTTGCTTTGTCTAGATGTATTTGGCAATTGTGCACTAACACGATCGCATTGTTCACATAATGATTACATCACAACTCAGCCATATCATTTCTCAAGGAATACATTCACATTATCATTTTTCTCAGGAAATATCAAAAACGGGTTTGGGTGGGAAATAACTCATCACAGCCACTTTCCCACCAGGAGCTCGATTTGGATTTTACACAAAGTCCCTTTGTTTGGCCAAGTGCCACACATTCAATGGCTAACATTGAGAGCCAGCTCAGGGTCATGGTCCGGGGATTAGGGTCAGTTTAAAGGCTTCAAGGGGGAGAGTGAGGAAGGGGTCAGGGTTAATGTTAGAATTGGCATGGGGGTATATGGCTCTACTACACAGAGTAGGAATGTGTACATGCCTACAAATGAATTTATTCTGAATGCTGATTTTATGGTCACCAGAAGGTTCTCCAAGAGATTACTTTCCTTGCCATGGCTGATTACGCTGACACACTGCCTGTCACATTTGTAAGCCTGAATTGTGCGACTGAAAAGGAAGTTATTTGTTAAACGTTAATAATGTGATGCTTTTATCGGCTAAAACTTTTTTTATTTAAAGGTGGGGTAGGTACGTTTGAGAAACCGGCTCGAGATACACTTTTTGTTATATTCCATGGAATGCTCTTAACATCCCGATAGCAATGAATATCTTAAGTGCTTTGACAAAAAATCCATAAAAAAATGTCATCTGTGGAAGCCGTAATACTGTAAAAAGTACGACCAATCATTTTAGCCGGCCCGGCTAAAATAACTGGATGGCCTACCTGCCTGTCAGCCTTCCATCTGTGCACAAACTTATCTCGTGCCCTCATTGGTCATGTGCGCGTTCGTGTGTGTTGGAGGAGGGGCTCTGTAAGGAAGTGGCAGATTTTCTCCGGCTGTGTATTTTCAAATTCTAGCGCACTCGAGCTGGTTTCTCCAAAATTACCTACCCCACCTTTAAGGAATAAAACGTGCTTATCTTATAAATACGAGCTGGATTATATACTTTACAAGCAAAACCTTTCAAGGATTTTTCTATGAAATAAAAGAACAAATATGGATTTACAGTGAAAAGAGATTAAGCTGTACAACAGAGTGACTGACAGCAAAGATTGATCCCTGCACATCTTATTATGACTGCTGCAGGATTTAAAAGGTATGTCGTTGCTATCTGCCACGCCAGCACAGGCACCACAAAATCTCAATGTCATTGAACTGAAGTAACCCTCTTTTAAGGTGAGGCCATACCTCTCAGCCAATCACAATGGACCAAGAATCAGGCACACTCTCCTGAACCAATCACACGTTTGTGCTCAACCCCCCCTCTCTCTTTCAGTTTCCCCGGCTTCTTTTCATCCTTTCTGTAATACTATTTCATGAGCAACCACAAGCCCCCCAGAGACGGAAGTAGCTAGCGTTTGTTTGGTGTGTGCCAGTCCGTTTTTTTCCCTCCCAAAGCTCTAGTCCTTGTATCTCTTGAGCTTGTCTGCCACGCCATTGTGTGCCACTCATTCATTCACAAAATACACAATACACTGGGGAAATCCCTCAACCTCCATGGCGTTTTTTTGCGGTGTTTGCAGTGAACAGGACTGTATCCAGTTCATGGGCACCTTTGAACCTTTACTCTTTGGAGGGGTTGTAGATAGGGTGGGGGCTGCGTGTGAGCGAGAGTGTATTTAGGTGTGCGCACAGATGTCCCACAGCGAGTGTAATTTGAGGTAGGTACACCGTCATCTGCCTTAAGGGGTTGCATAATCTCTGTCAAGAGACACGGCTGTTTCTGTTTCTTACTCAACACAGATTCCCACAGAATACCATAACATACAGTAATACCCAGGTGGTCCGTTCCCATATATCAGGAGGATGGGAAGGTGAGAGGTTAGATCTTTCTGATAACAACTCATTGTTTTATCTGGAAGAATAAGAAGTAACACAAACCGGATCCTGGAGGATATGCTTTAATCTGATACATAAGGAAAAACAAATTGCGATGGGAACGATAAATGGAAAACATTTCAGAGGACATCGATACAAGTCAAGTCATGTTCAGTTTACTAGATCGAAATTTCAAACCACATTTTTGCCCGTAAGCGTTTAACAGTCTGCATGATATACAACATCCTCTGCCACCCTCTTCCTCTGTCAAGGAAAGAGTACAACAGAAGGGATAAACCTTAGGATGAGCAGCAATGGAGGGATCAGGACAGACATGTTGTAACTACAGAGTAGACAGAGGAATTAGTACAATTACAGTTTGGGAATAGAATAGAATAAATATATAAAGAAACAGAACTTCAACATAACATTTAATTGAAGTGTAGGTGGCTGAAACTAGTCCACCATATGCAAAACTAATCCAAGGTCAAAAGTGAATTTATTAGCTAAAAGCACTTTTTCACTAGTTCTTCGGTCTCCTTTATAGTCGACAGTATGACACAATCCTCTTTTAGTTACAGTATGAATCTCCATCCCTCAATTATGCGCAATATTCTAAACTAGCGCATTACGCTGTTTAAATGGGAGGATTTCCTGCTATAGTAGCTTTAAAAACGTTTTCTCTTGTGTGGAGTTCTTCTTAATACATACATATGCTAATGTCTTCGCAAATAGAGAAATATCTGTCTATTTTAGGTGCTTAATGCTCCCTTGTTGTCTGAACATATAGTGTTTTACTGAACAAAATGATGAAAATACAGTAGTTTTAGGCTGAAAAACCACACATCAAAAGAGTGAAAAGACATATCACACCGACTCATGCTTATTTGAACCATCATTATTAAAACATTTTATTAGTGAAGCTTTAACTTAGAACTGTGGTGTACTATTTTTTCTGGAATGAGTAACCACAGATAATAATGTTTAATTGCCCCATAAAATGTTGCTGTTTAATATTTTTGCCATCCCATGCTTTGTGCGCCAAAATTACTCACCCGGTTAGTCTGCTCTTAGGAAGGCGTGACTCAAGTTTGAAATGCTGATTCATTCCAAACACAAGTAAATGGGTCGATTTACAGGGTGGAACTTATTTGCATATAGACAGTATGCTCCGCACTAACACAGACAAGTAATACAACCATAAACACAAAGTTAGTGCTGCATGGTGATCAAATCAATAGACAGGGAGTATCTAAACTCAATCTATTTACCTGTTTAAAAAATGATGCAATACATATAATAATGTGAATCCTACAGCTCTATAATGTCAACAAAAGACGTGACTGTCTGCTGCCTGCATGTTAGCAATACACGTTTCCAGTTTATCTCGATCTAGCATTCCTCTATGTTCCCCTGTTTCTCATAAAGATGGAATCCAGTCCAAATAGTACAAGAAACATCTGCTTCCAATCTTTAGTCTTTTTTTTGTGAAGTGCTTTTTATTTTTGAAAATGAAATGCAGATCAAAGACAATTGTTAAACATGTTGACTTCATTCTGTCCTCCTAATGATAGTTTATTTTTGCTTGATTTTCTGTAGGAATACATTTCAATAAAACAGACAAATGTTGCTCCTGTAAAAAAAAGATAAGTTCCTGTTTGCAAACAGGATGGTTCTGCCGTTAGTCGTTCCCAGAGGTTTAGAACAGAAGTATAAGTATGAGTAGAACTCATCAAGTATTATTGGGATTTAATGAAAGCAATGCATACTTTTAAGGTTCTGTAATTTACTAATATTCTTCTACAAAGTCTACCAGAAATATCTATGTAATGTGAAATCTCCAGCATTCTTGATAGAGAATGGTCTAAATCTAAAATAAATCCAAAGAAATCATTCAATCAAGCTTTTTTTTATTACCTATTTATTTAATATATGATTTTGAGAAAGCCTTCTGAGACCAGACAGATCTGATGTATGTCATGTAATGTCTCTTGACATTTTTTAAATCTGCAGTGAATGCTCGAGTAAGGTTCGAGTTTAAGTGCATGAGCCTGTTTTTCAGGTTTCAGGCTCGAAAATGACATGCCCAAAACAAATGACTACAACTTAACTTCTAAAAGGGTTATATGAATAATTTCTTTTATCAAAGCAAGGTTACATCTGTGAGTTGGATGTAGAAGTGTCAGAATCAATATATTTATTTATTTATTTTATTTTATATTTTTCTCAGTCAGAGTAAATTCAGATGGAACATAGCAAAAAAAGGTAAATTCTTACCTCCGCCTAAAGAAAAAACATTACTTATAGTGAAAACCACCCTTGAATGATGGAATGGTAGACTAAAAGCTTTAGGAATCCAAAGTATAACATATAATAAGTACCCTGTATCAAGATTGAGGCAAAACAAGTGAGATTTGACCTTTTTAGAGAGGTTTAGAAAAAAAAAGGTCCAGGCGGAATAAGCTTTAGGCACATTTGGGTACATCTGGTTACATCAGTGCCATTTGACCTTTTTCAGGTACCAGACTATAAAAATGGTGTATTACATTGAATTATCACCATAGGTATTCATTCCATCCAAATAAAAAAATTAAAAATTAAAAGATTAAATACAAAAAATAATACAAAAGAAATAATATATTTTTTTTTAATTTAATTTGTGAAAAAAAAAGGACCCGCCGACGGGGTCTTTGGGGTTTAACGGCTCATTGCCATTTGTAGCATTTTTCTTTTATCCAAATACCAACTTCTGATCATCAGCCAAGCCCAAGCACTTTCTGGCATTTCCATTCTGGTTTTTTATGCAAACAATGAAAATGTGAATAAATGCAGGAGAATGGAAGCAAACTCATAATAGTCTCTATTTGTAATTATAATAAGCATTACTGTAGTGCTTTAAACAAAAAATGACCACTCAAACTACCACCTGCAAAACTAAGTGTCACCAAATAATTAATCCTTTTCATTTCATTTTCATTTAATCGTTTATTTGAATAGGGACAATGCACATTAATGAACACTTCAGACAAATAATGCTTCAAGTGTAAATATGCCGGATTTTAGCTTTGAGCTCATTTCCATCCGTAGTCCCTGACATACAGCATAAACATCAAGTTTAAAAGTGTGATGAGTGGATGCCCTCTTTGCACTCACAGCAGCCCCTCCCCGCTGCCATCCTCAACGAAAAAAAGTGTCTTTGAAGAACAGTATTGGTATTAAAAGATTAACAGTAAATCCTCATTCCTAACCAGTCTCTGATGAAAAGTGAAGTTCCCTTTGAGGTGGGATCTGTCTGCTGCTGCACAGAGTTTGATCTACTGTACAAATGACAGTTCTCAAATCATATGAATCAAAGCATGTGACTTCAAAGCATAATACCTTCATATGGACTTTATGGATTTGGCCTGGCAGCAGCCCAATGCGTTTTTTCAAGTTGAATTACATAAAAGACCAACGTCCTTTGGCAGGCGGTTGTTTGTAGAGCGTGGTAAGTAATCGTTAACTTGGGCATGTTTACAAAACAAGCAGAGAACTACATGCAGATTATAATAACTCTCACAACAGTACGTGTTTAGGTTTATGCTATCGTGATAAAGCTGCTTATTGCGTTACGCAGGCAAAAAAGGTGCTGTAATCATGACGCAAGCAGAACACGCCAGCGTTTTAGTGTCCTATACAGTCCTATAAGTCACTGGCCTATATGGCGTGTTATTCGTTCCGCAAACTGACAGTATCAGATTGTGTCTTGATTGTGAAAGACAAACAGTTAGAAGGCTGATAGTTTCAATATATACACACACCCACAGGAGCTAGTCAGGTCAATGCATATCATCTCTGCAAAAACGTACTGCTACATTTCACCTTCTCCAAATCTGCAAAAAAAACATAGTTAAGCCAATTGGAAATCCACAAAATGTTATTTAAAAACACCAACTAAGTCAAATAAAGTAAAAAAGCCTGTAAACCAAAGCTTAAACCAGAATTGTCCATGTTCTCCTGTATAATTTTGCAACACAGCACCCCATCTGATAACCTGCTTTCTCATGCCCAGACTTTGTTTGCAACCGTCAAGCTGGTTTCAATTTTAAGATAAATTAAGCCAAATCAACGTGCCTGCCTTAACGGACAGAGTTTTCGGACCTATCCTTTTGCAACATGTGGGAATTACATAAATCCTATTCACAGCAGATTATACTTTTTTTCACTTTATTTCAGCTAGACGGGCATTTCTTTGCATTCCTCACTTTCCGTCTGGCTTGTTCCCATGAGAAAGTCTCAGCCTATGCTTCTGAAATGGTAAAAAGAGCAACAGAAGAAATGCTGTGACCTTCAGAGAAGCAGTGTGTGTGTGTGTGTGTGTGTGTGTGGTGTGTGTGTGTGTGTGTGTGTGTGTGTGTGTGTGTGTGTGTGTGTGTGTGTGTGTGTGTGTGTGTGTGTGTGTGTGTGTGTGTGTGTGTGTGTGTGTGTGTGTGTGTGTGTGTGTGTGTGTGTGTGTGTGTGTGTGTGTGTGTGCATGCCTTTGAGTCTGATATTGTCCCATTAACAGTGATGTTCTCTGTGATAGTGTGGGAGAGTTGTGGATGTTTTATGCAGAGTAAGGAGAAGGAAGCAGGTCTGTGCTTGTGTTTGAGTTATTGAACTTTTGTCAAATACATTGAAGAAATTTGACTAAAAACATATTTGGAAAGTGTCCAAATTTGACGGCGGTAAAAATGGGATGGCACTAGCTCGCTCTGAAGGCACTTGGCTTTGGCCATGAGGCTCAAGTCCCGGAAACCAGAGTCTAGGAGCCAGTTAAACTCCTGGGCAAAAAAAGATTAAAATACTTAAATGGGTTTCATGCAGAACCTGAATTTGACTGTTCAGTGTTGTAAACTTGTGATGATTACAAATGGTTTCACATCCTTCTTTTAGGAGCTGTTCGAGGGATATATCACTTGGTTTTATAATCATTTTAGGATTAGGTTTAAATTGAGGGGGGAACTTATAAACTCTCACGGCCTTCCTAGCCATCACACAATCTCCTGTATCTGTATCTTAAATCTCTCTAAATGTTGTAAAAAATAAAAAAGGGTATGATGCTCCATACTTTCCATCCTCGAAGGTGTTCATGCACCTGGTTGTACAAACTAAAATTGAGTTAAATGAAGAATCAAAAATCAAAAATCCAATGAAGGTAAAAGAAATGTATGGATAGGGCACCCTGAATAGCAACATTTCAGTGTCTTAATATTTGTTGTCGTTGATGCAAATAATTATCTCCCAAAAATGTAGAATCATTTGTTGCCACTATCTGATATTTCAACAGATACTAGCAGTCATTGAGCATGTTTCAGGTTTTCCTCTTCTACATAGTTCCTGTTGGGATGATGTAATAGTCACTATATTTACCTGAGCACAGGAACATGTTCAGTGTTCACTGTTGTGGAATGGAGGCGTCAGAGAACATGTTGCTATGTAGTATATATACGTTCTTATCTTGGGCTAGACCTGCTATGACTCAATTTGACACCATGCAGAAGTTCTGTTTACAGTTTGGTTTCCTGAGCTTCTGAGTAACCTGAATTACAGAAGGAAGTGTGTAGCACCTGCTCATCTTTGACCCTGTGAGGAGGAATTCTGGCAGACGGATTGTAAAAGGCGTTAAAGCCGGAAATGCATTTGTTAAACTCTTCATACTCAACAGTAACACAATAACAATGACACAATGACACAATCATAATGAAACTTATAACTTACAGGAATCATCTTTTAGGAATAAACGTTAGACCTTTATCTCTGACAGTAAGATGAACACTGTCAATTTGGTGCAACAGCTGGAGCTGCGATATGATTTCCTCTTTAATCTTACTCAGGTAGATAACACAAATAAGACTTTTTCCTGAATTGTATAACCACACATTAAAAAAAGCTGGGAAAAAAGCACAAACTATTCCACCATAATCATGTTGATGAAAGCTTCAACAGAGCTTTGCATGGGAAAGCTATCAGGTTTTGGATTTCGCTTCAAATGAAAATTCTCTGTTTACCATGGCATTGTATAATTGACTTTTGAAATTTGTAAGCAAAAATTCAAGGCAAATATGTAACATCCGGACACAGCCAATAATTCTCCTCTAAAGAAATCCCACGGGAACAAATTCCTGACAACTGATGTTCACAGCTGACTGGGTCAGATGGGTTTTCCAGATGGCCAGCTCTTCCACCATTGGCTCGCCAGTCTCTCCAGTTGTGCTTCTGTTAGCGCTGATAGGGGCTGGGGTCGTGGTTGGATGTGGTATGATAGAGTAACTCCCTGTTGGGGGGTGAGGAAGGATAGCAGGAAGTGGGCCGCTCATCCAGGCAGAGGTCCAGCAGTGTGGGAGCTTTATGTCAGGACAGCGACCTGCAGCCTGACCCCGGCCCTGTTCTTCCATTTCTTCTTCTGTTTGAGAGAAATGGTCATTATTTTTATTATTTATTATTTTGTATTACTATATTATTTAAATAAGAAAGATAACATTCAAATCAGTACAAAATCAGAGGACATGAATGAACTTTTTAGAAATAACTAGCTAAATAAATATGTTGTTGTTATTACAATTGTCTGTCCATTGTGAAAGCAGGTACTACAATAGTCAGTCAACTCCTTAGGCCAATCACTTTTTCAATTCTTCCATGAAACCTGTAAATTATTTCAAGTAAGAATTGATTTGGTTATTCCCCCCAAAAATGTTTTTGTTCCAATTGGCGGTTAAACTTTCCCCAGCACAAACTCAGCTACTAGTTTAACTTTTGGTCTGTTAACTGTGCTAACTACCAGGAACCCAATAAAAAAACATTTAGGTATATTTAAAAATATTTAAATACTGACAAACTTTAACTTTTCAAAGTTTCCTAATATAAGTCATGCAGTACAATTCACTGACGGGTTATCCATTTCTTTTAGCACTTCAAATACTTTTAGACTGTGTTGGCTTACAGGTTGAGTTATAACGTTCTTTTTTGTTATTTATTGTTCTTGTTTTTATGTCAACTGCTTATGGGCCTGTATTGCCATATTGCTTTTTGATTTGCTTAAACATTCAGAAAAAGCCAGTTTGTTAAAAAATCACCCGCAAGCAAAATGTCAGTTTTGAAGATATTTTTCTGGTTGTTCTGCGTACAAAATCAGACACAGTGTGAAGCCGTGCTTCATTATTTTGAATTCAAATCCAATTGATACCCGAAAACATTATTCGAATAATAAATATAATGGTTTTATTGACTCTATCATCCTTCGCTATACAAAAATGTAACTTCTTATTATAGGAACTCTTTTCTGGAAGTCGTAAAAGATGACTTGACGTCTTGAAAAACAGCTGACAGCGTGACGCACCTCTCAGCCCGTCACAACATCCCATAGCACGGCACTCACTGGACAGAAGAGGTTAACAAAAAGGAAACGTATGTGACACCATAACAGTGGGATCAAGTTGTGCACCAATAGCATGCTGAAGGGACTTGTGGAAAATTGCCCACCCTTACATACATAGAACAAGGTGACAGTGTAATTATAGCCGCCTGTAAACAAACATGGCGTGCATGGTCAAAACATAAACATAACCTTGAAACATGTGATGTCTGATTGGATATTCATTTTGGTTGACTATTTATGATTGGTTAATAATAATACTCAAACAGCAGTTCTGTTGCATGTGAACTCTGTTCTGTACTTTGCTTTTGACATAATGACATCATTGTAAAAGGGCACGACGATAAATATGACACGGAGATATTTAGAACAACAATTTAGAACAGGTACATCCAAATGTAAACCTTAAGCTTGTCATCAACTTCAGGCTATTTTCAAATGTTAAAGGAGATTAAATGTTAACTTGCTGGCACTAGGGGATAGGTCAATCTAACACTTTGGTCCAAATTGATATATCTAAACAGCTGGATCACATGCAATTTGGTAAATACATTCATAGTTCCCAGGAGATGGATTTTGAGTGAAATGTTCCTGACAACTATTGGATGGATAGCCATGACATTTGGTACCAACATTCATGTCCCTTTTTGACTGAATTGTACAAAATGTGGTTATTCATAGACGTTTTATCTACCACCATCACCTGGATTCAATGTTAGCAAGTTTGGTTAGGAATCAAATAACCTCAAAATCCCATCAGCTTCAGCTCTACATTATATTTGCAATTGTTTGGATGCTAAGACGCTAAACTAGAGGATTAACATGTGCCTAAGAGTAAGGTTTCACTGAAAAATAAATGGTTGAAGGTTATCCAACCCAAATCAAATGGATTACCATTGTTCAGAAATGGCTCTTGAAGGCCAAATGAAAACAGAATGTGAGATGATGGTGAGCAAATATATGTTTAAATATCTCAAAAATAGTGTTGCAATTGTTTTACACCAAAATGTATAAAAGAGCTCTAGAGAAAAGTTCAAACTGCCAGCCTTCTCGCTTCTGCATTGCCAATCGTGGAAGTGGAAGTTAATGTTTAGCACGGACTCAAAATGCTGAGATCATGGCTGTCGGGTCTAACTGTTGTTCTTTCTGTTTTCAGTGGAGTGACGAATACGAAAATATAATCATTGCCCTTTTATCTCTTGAATAATCATAAGGAAATGAAAAGCCGCTATTTCCCTCTGCCAATGTGCCATTAACATTTCAAGGCAAACTTAACCTGTGTAACCCTCCACAGGTCCAGCTTTTTATCAGCGTTATATATGAAACAAAAATGTTCATATTAATTATCCAATGGAGTTGTCCGATCATATTTAAAATAATATATTCCCTGAAAAAATGTCAGGTTCACCTTCAACCCTTTCGCCTCTCAAATTCCTAAAGGATTTAGAGAGCGTCTTTCTTGGAAACACAGAGAAGTCCATGTGACCTCCTTGCTTTCAACTCTCGCCAAACACTTACGGGCACGTCACAATAACTCAGCTGGCGACGTATGAGTACAGTACAGCTCGACAGCCGGCTCAGCTGAAAGCTTTTTCCACTGTGACTGCTGTGATGTCATGAAACATTTGAGAAACATCCTTTGTTGTTTTAGTCTCTCTGTGCGTGCATGGACAGCAGGGACTTGGTGAGGTGACCTTCCCCGCCTCCCCCACATTGCTGTTGAACCTAAGGGTATAGGGTCGGGACTGCGGTGTGCTTGAGCCAACATCCCAACATGCGTGCACCACTACCATTTAATCTGCTAGGCACGTGGCACCGGGGTAACCGGCAACACAGAGCCGCTCATGGCCTGCTGCACTAAGACATCTGGCAGCAATGATTGAGACATTGCATAAAGGACCTTGAAACAGAAACATTTAGATGTGCAACCTCATTCAAGTTTATTTCCCTTCTTCTCACGGCATGAACCCACTGTTGGGTTGAAAAGGTTTGTTATAAATCTCTTTCGATCATGTGATTAAACTTCTGTGGCGTTGTGGTTACTGCTAACAAAACCCCCTAGATCTTTGTCTGCCAGGTATCAGTTTTCATTTGTAGTTGGTGGAGTTTCCATGAATCTTGTAATTCGTCATAACCAGAGACATAAAGCAAAAACATTGGGATGATTTATAGTGAAGATGGGCTGCCAAGTTATCATCAAATGAATGAAAGATATTAACAACTAAAGCAGCCTGTTGTGTCTCGTCAAATGTGTTAGTTATGTTTATGTATTATGTCGGTCATTTTCATGTTTTTTCACGTCTGGTTATGTCTGTTTATTTAGATCCTTCATCTCTAGTCAGTCTCTGTGTTTATTGTCATGTCTCGTTTTCCATTTCCTGTTTTATTTTGTACTTACCTCTTGTCTTTCATTTCAGGCCCTGTTTCTTCCTCCCGCTGTGTGTTTTTCCCGCCATCATCATGTGTCTGCCCCGCCCCTGATTGTTTTCACCTGTTCCCACTCACCTCATGTTTAAGTAGTCCTGTCTCTCCCCTGTCCTGTGTCAGTTTGTCTTGTTTATTTCCCCGAATGGTCGTGCCAAGCCTCAGCTCAGAAAGGATCGCTTTCACTCATGTTTTGTTGTTTTGTTAATTTTATGCATAGTTTTTCCTCCTTGTGAGTGCTTTTTGTTAATTCCAGTACCTACTCTGTTAAAAGGAATTTCCTGATCTTTGAAATTAAAGATACTTTTTTTACATTTAAGACTTTGTCTCTGGGTCGTGCATTTGGGTCCATCAGTTTGTGTCGAGGTCCTGACACAGCCAACACAAAACAGCCGCGTTTAAGAGTTTGTTTGGCGGCACACATTTGAAACATTCCTGTGTGTCTATCAATGGAAGTTCATCATGGTATCTGAAATCAATGCATTTATTGTCGTGTTACACTAAGCTCTACCAGCAACAGAAACTTTAAATGTAGATTTAGTTTGGGTTGATGTACAAGAATACCTGTCAATCAAGAATATGATTGGGTTCCAAACAGAATCTGAATTTTAGTTGGAGTTTGGGTTCAGACTTTTGTTCTTATTTGAATCTTGGATTATATTTTTTAACAAATTATCCACCAAAGCCAACTTCCAAGAAGCTGGTTCAAATCATTTCTTGATAGCGGCTAATTGAAATCCAGGACAGCCTCAATCAGGAAAAAGGATTGATGTACTAACACCTGTCCAGGCCAGTGGCGTAGCTGTGGACTCCAGGGTTTAACTCCGAAGCATGTTTTCCAGAAATTGTGTGAGGTAAACTGTAAATTGACAACGTTGTTTTGTACAGTTTAACCAAATGAAATGTAAACCTGAATTATTGAGCTTTCAGCTTGCTGTCGGTTTATTCCCCAGATATGGGCCTTATTCACTGAACTATCATTTTTGTGCTTTTTTAATTGAGATGGTATCTGATGATAGCTTCATATTTAGCAACTAGACATAAAAGTGACATGCAAATAATCGTGTTTACCTCAAACAAACATGTAAAAGGACAGTAAATCCATAACATGTAGTAGAACATGGACACAAGGCTAAATAAACACCAGAAACAGACAGTGGGTTTGTGTGAACACCAGACCAACACCAGTTCCAGGAACAACTGTGTCAAAGTCCTCAAGGAGTGAACTGTCGGAAAGAGATAAAGAAGTACATTTTAATCAAATATCCATAATTTCACTAGTTTTCCGCTGACAACCCGAAATCATTTGACCAGAGTTCCATTTTAAAATAATGTGATACTTAGCAAACCCCATCTGACTTTGAGAGGTCCTTCAAGATCGTAAAGAAAATAGTAAATGAACCTTCAATCAAAATATTCTTGTCAAATAACCATTTAAAGCGTTCAAAACCCTTATATTTACTGCTACTACTCCCCTAATATTGACACACAGGTTACAGTTCAGGAAATGAGCTTGACTGGGCAACCATGCGCTGCCCTAAAGATGTCATGTTGGTCATAAGTAGTAGGCAGATGGCATCAGGGTGGTTAAGATGCTCCATGACTACACAACTCAAGTGAGTCACCAAACCAACACTGGGTGGTATGTTTATTAGGGTGGAGGCACGAAAGCTCCAGTAACAGACAGACTTGTGGGGTTACTGCAGGTTTTCTTGGAGGGAAACTGCTGTAATGAGATTCACAAGAGATCTACAACCAGAATACACGGGAAACAATGAAGGCTTGCCTTGTTTTAGCTGACAAAACAACTCATCGCTGACACTCACACTGACACCGGATGTTAAGTGTAGAGTATCTTGAAGACAAATCTCCCCTTACTAATCTTCCAGGTATTTCAGTTTTGCATGACAGGGCAGAGGATGGTGGGACACAACATATGAGTTTCAATGATCCAGTTTTTCTGGCATGAAGTTCATGCCAATTTGTCATAACAGCTCAGGAATATTCTTACATGATATATCCCCACTCACAATCAACCATGTGTTATAAAGCGAGACATTGTATGTTGAAATATGATAGATAAGTATATTGCTAGATCATGTGTCTTAGGGAAGAAAGCTTTAAATGTGCAGCTCCACTAACTTGGAACAGTCTGCAAAAAGAATGGAAAATTACAGATCTGGTACCACTACATGTTTTTAAAGCTCGGTTGGATGCTACACAATCAGATGCTGTTGGTACCTGTACATGTGGATAGATATGTAAATTGTAATCCCTGTAATTTTTGCTGTATGATGTCCTTTTGTTCTGTTGTTTACGTTTGTATGTCTTCATGTGGAACCTACTGCTGCAGGTCTCCCTTGAAAAAGAGATCAATGATCTCAATGGGATTTCATCTGGATAAATAAAGGTTTTGAATTGAATTGAATTGAAATGTGTAAACCCGTGTGATCACAAATACTTTCGGATTAAAAACGGGTGTTCATATTTAGTGTTTGATTCAGACTCTCTTCGGTTGAGAGGGAGCATAAATGAGCTTCTGTTGAATGACAGCTAATCTCAAGATTGTATTGTGAGCCTTCTATTTTCAGTTTGTAATCCAAGTGGTTTTGGCCAATCCAGACTGAGCAGGTTGTATGCAGGTTTTTAGTGGGTTTAGAGAGAGAAAAAGGCCAAGAACACTTTGGCTGAAATGCAATTACAGGATCCATCGGCTATAATCTAACACTTATACTAAAATTAGCCTGTAAACTGGTTTGCGAAACAATCCCTTTGTGAAATCATTGTCTCTCAACTGTAACTCCATCATTTCTCAAATTGGTAAATGGATGGTAAACAATAAATTGGCTTGCATTTCTGATGGTTACATAGAGATGCCAGTTACTTGGAAACATGATTTCAGACCAACATGTGATGGGTGAAATGACAAGCAAACAAATTAGTTTCTACAAATAACATGTGATTTTATTTTTTCCAAAAAAAGGTTATTTACATTATGTACATAACCCCCCCCCCCCCCCCCTAAAAGAAAGGACACATACAGTAACAATAACACTATCGACAAAACCTCAGATCGTGTGCAATGAGATAAGATATCTCCATCAGTTATACAGTGTATCAGTAATCTCTCAGCAGAAAGGCACACTTCTTGGTCACAACAGACACAAACAAACACATTAATGCACACAAACAAACACACAAATACTGCATCCAGGAGAAATGCATTGAACATATGCTTCATTATGGGATGTTCTCTGATAAATTACGTTGGTCTTGCAGTGCTTCCATTTTTCTCATAAATAAAAAATATTTAAAAATGTACAATACAGTAACTATTTGCTGGTGAGGTCTGTATTCTACGTCACTAGTCACAAAGGAACTTTCTGCAACCCCTCGGGCAATCTGAAACACATTTAGGACTGCTCCTTGCTTCCAGCCTGCGCATTGTTTTCAGCCATCTCGTATGCGCTGGCCATAACCCGGAGTCCTTGTCTTCAGAAACCAATAGAAACCTTCCAGGCGCAGTTAGAGTCCAGTCTAGCTCCTCCCACTGTGCCACGATCAATCTTCCTCCTAGAAAAGTGCTCAAATAAAGAGAAGGCCGTGTTTCCGGCGTTTCCATGTTGGGTCCCTAGTGATGGTGCGTTGGTTGTTGGAGGTGCCGAGTTGTTACATGAGAAGCCTGTAAAACAAAAGCAAGTTTCATTTACTCATTTGTAATGATCATTCAGCATAATAAAAATAAATAAATAAAATTAATTAATTAAGCAGTACGCGTTTCATACCTTTTTCTTGGCTTCACTTCCCAGCCATCACGACATTTCACTAAAGTGATAGAGTCCCCCGGTGAAATGTGGGTTTTTTCAGGATCTTCGGCACAAAATGTAAACCTGGGACAACGTAAAAAGGAAATCTCAGTTATTATTTGTCAATTAAAAAATATAACATGAAGGTTTTTGTTTTTTTTAAAGAGTGGTTACTTACTTTTTCTGAGTTTCCCCAGCTTTTACACGAATACGCCGGACTTCCAGCACAGGTTTGGGAGGTTTGGCGTTCCACGTCCAGATATTCTTCTTAAGGCTCTTCCAGACAGAGTTCCAGGATTCAGTATCTCCTTCCCAGCTCAGGCGGATCTTCAGCAGGTCACCAATATCCTTCTCAGTAAACACCAAGAAGGTGTTGGTCTGGTTCAGACCAATGATCTCATCATGGCTGCGCAAAAGGGAAGAGATATTGGGTAAGTCAGGTGCCCAGCAAACTGAAGTTATAGCATCTGTGTGCTCAAATCAACTTTTGAATTTGGAATTAATAAAAAAATACATTTAAAAAAGTGCAGTGAGTGACTTGAGCAGACAGAATCTGCCTGTCTAATGACATGTCTTGCTCTTACATCAAAGGTTGTGACTTTAAAGACTTTAAGTAAGCATTTGCATCTATGGTACGGTGAAATGAAAGATGAAAGTAGAAAAGACTATGTGCTTGGAAGTTTAAAAATGGAGGCAAGTTCAAGATCCAAATGTATAACACGGCAGTGTGTGTAATTATAAATATGAAAATGAAGTGTGGCTGCCAGTTTCTGCATACAAATAGACAGTGGCCAAATGCGCATGTCGGTTTAAGGGCCCATCATGCAAGTTGAATAAAAGGCTTTTTTGCTTTACATTTTATACTTACACATCAACAAATATATTTGTTGTATCATTATGGGCTCCATACAACTTGACATGGAAAGTGGGATCGGCATTGTCTGCCTGTTTTCTGTTGAACACGTGCATCTTCATCTGGTAGTGGTAGCCTTAAAGAAAACATAAAAACAGAGTTCATGTTTGATCCATTGTGTAACTGTGTACAGTAGTAGTTTACACCGGCATTATTGTGTTAGATATGGAGGTAAAAATAATGCAGTTGTTTTACAGAAGAAAGTAATCATCATAAAAATGTAAAAGATAAAACCTGCAATACATTCACAAAGCATCTCATTGTGACTTACCTCCAAAGGGAGTGTCAGCATTTGTCTTCAGATACATTTTAACGCTGCGCCTCTTGCGCAAGTTTCTGGTGTTGTAGCCGATGTTGTTGCAGCGATTTTTGCGGCAACTGAGGCAGATGCCCTTTTTGAAGCGATCAGGGCCGGTGCACTGGTAGGCAAAGCTCATGTGGTCCTTGCTCATCAAGGAGTCCACGAACAAGTGCACAGCACGCTCATGCTCGCACTTCATCACCTCCATGAAATCTGGAGAAATAGGAGAAGGCACATTAGGCTACAGTTAAAGAATAAGACTATGTTGAATTTTATTTAAACAGATTAATAGAGACTAAGAAAGTATCATTGACTCCTTTATGCAGATGGAATTATATAAACCAAATAAACTAAGAAATGTAGTGAAGTAAATCCTGTTTTCTGCAGATGTGGTGTAACTGATAGCTCTTGTTGTGGACAGCTGGGGCTACAAACAAACAAAGAGCCATTTCTGAAGCACTTACTTCCAGCAACTGCCAGGACGTCACGCAGGGCACAGCCGGGCTGCACTTCTCCACCATTGGGGTAGATGTCAATGTCTCCAATTGCCCCCTGAATCCCAATGCTTACACCCAAAGCCTCACGAGTGTATGTGTGCAGAACGTCCACAAAGTCGGCATCATCAGAGGAGAGGCGCTTCTGTGCCTCAACACCCTCAAACATTGGTCCTGCTGGGTCTAGACCTATTAGGAATAAAAGCAACAAAAGATCAGAACAACTGCATATCTGAGGAGTTTTAATTGAGTAATCAAGTTTCACCTAACTTACCAGTGATTCTGCCGATGGAACCTCGTACGAATTTCCCTGCATAGCCAGCTACATGAGCGCCTAAACTGTAGCCAATCAGATGCACTTTATCCAGAGGCAGCTGCTGCTCATCCTGTTAAGATAAAAACATAACACTCACATCAGCAGCTGAACACCACGAACACTGAACAAATCCTGGATTATAGCCAGTGATGATCAGTCGTGCCTGCAGCTGAGCAAGGCTCAGTTAACCCGGACAGAAAATACTGACAGTCCCCTCCATGCAACAGCGCCTCCACCATCTGTCTCAGTTTGTCCCCGTGAAATACTCTTTGTCAACGTTTACAACCACATGGCAGGGTGCCTGAATCTCTCTCTATTGCAATTTGTGAACCGGTCCAATTAAGTGACAGTGTGCTCTTTATGGAAGTTGTTGTCCTGGCCGCAAAAGTACTAAATTGACCCTGATCCACATTAGATAATATCAAGTATTATGTTCTATTAGCTGTAAAGACAAAGTGCCAGAGAGAACTTTAGCTACTGCCTCGGAGCAACTTGGGAGATCACAAGACATCCTAAATGAAGGGAAAATAATAATAATTTAATCAAACACACTGTCATTCTGACAAAGCATGCTGTGGTCTCTTAAAATCGCTCCAATGGTAAGACAGAAGGGGGGCAGATTTTATTGATTTATTGGTACTCAGCTTAGGGCTGCACGATATTGGAAAAAACTGACATTGCGATTTTCCCCCCCCCTGCGATATATATTGCGATATGAAAACATACAGGAATTGAAGAAAAGACCGTTTTTTTTCCCCACAAACCATCCTTTCTTGAACTTTAATGCTATACAATTGGTATTTTTTTAACTATATTTAACCGGATGAAGGATTTTAGTCACGGACGTCTGGATCTTAAGTTATCAGAGCAACAAACTGAGCTAACTCGGTTAGCAGCGCCGAACTGCCATGGAGAAACACATGAAACTACTTTATTCAGTGTTTTTAACTTTAATCACCAGGTCCGTTTGCTTTGGAGATTTGATTGTGATTGGTGGTTTGCTGTGCATGCAGAGCATGCAGAGCCTGCATGTCACTCACTCAAGTACCCCTGACATGAGAGCCGCGCAAGTTTTCCTTTTGTAGCAAGCAGCAAAATAATTGTAACATGACGTGTTTTAGTTAATTTGCCTACTTAATATCGCAAGTCCTAAAAATAAAGTTTTTTTTAAATCACATGTCCTGCGATGTGAATATCGCGCATGCGCATATCGCGATTATCGTCACGACACCATATATTGTGCAGCCCTAACTCAGCTGCTCTTTTGTCACGCAGCTGTACTGACTTTACAGCCAAGATAGATCAGATGACTCACTCTACCATAAGTAAAAAAACATAATAGAACCCCAATTTCATCATTCAGGTTAAGCACAACAAGGAGCATAATAGCATTTATAAGAGCAAAACAAGTGCGTTCGACACACATTGGCAATAAATTAATTACTGTACACACCTTAAGCCAGTTGAGCATGCTAGCAATGTGGAGGCCGACGTCATGGGTGTGATTGACTGCATCCGGGTAAAGCTGCTGAGCCTGGGATATCCAATCAACAACAACCACATTGGCTTCATTTTCCCGCTGCATCACAGCAGACACTAGCTTGTGCATCCAGCTTTCAAACATCCCACTCATCTGAAAGAGAAAAAGAACAGGAGTCAGTCAGCAAGACTTCTTTATGACCTCTTGGATGCTCTGCACTCAGTTAGCTCACATTCACATGATAAATTCCAACAATCAAAGTGCTCTGGATACAGACCCAACACATAAATGCCCTTCATTCAGTAAGAAGAAAGGCTTGTCAAGAGAAACCCAGGTAGAGAAAGAGAGAGACTGATATAGTGATGATACACAATTATTTCAGCTCATACCGTCCAGCCATGGATGATGAAGATTGTCTTGGCTGTGGCGTTGAAGCCACACTCCTCCAGACGTTCCGTCTTGCCAGTCTGCAGGTAGCAGCCTTCATGGTCAAAATCTAAACTCTTCCTCATGTTGTACTTGACGGAGCCATCAAGAACCTTGCTGTCAGTTGGCTGTTCATCTTTTACACCTTCTTCACCTGAAAGAAAGTTACACAGGATTTTGAGATTAAATTGAGCATATGCTTAAAATTAACTTTATTTCTCTTTCGCTTTTCTGATTCTTGTTAATAATTTAAAAAAAACAGTAACCTCCTTAACAAATATATATTATTTAAAACACAGGTCTGAATGCACTCAGCCAATCATGCCTCACACATACAGGAAGTGAAATGAGTCAACCAATCAACTGGCTGTTGCAGCCAACATCTGGTACTATAATGCCGGTAAAGTGGAAGTTGTACCCGAGACGCAGGCGCAGAGCCCAAATCTCACCGCCACCCTTCTTCTCTTCTCTCATTTCACACGCTTTTTCACACAGCTGCAGCCAGAGCTGGTTTAATTATATCTGAACACAGTGTGCTCCCATGCCTGAGGCTAAAAAAGTACAATAAAAGCATTTGACAAATGCATGAAGCAGTTGAAAGCTCAGAGGATGCTGACAGTTTATCAACATTCTAATTAGCCTATAGACATGTCGGTCATTAAGGGGGTTTCAAACTGAACAGTTAACATTTGGTCTCTTTGTGTTTGATAAAGGGGGAGCATTAATTCAAACCAGTCTGGATTAATCGTGCCTCTATAGCAGCAACGTCAAATCTGAATTTAAATAAACCCGACACCCTCTGGTAGTGGGCCAAACAGACCAAAATGACTTCAGCTGGGTTGTAAAAACGCTGGTGAGCGCCGCGGTGCTCGGTAAAACGCGGATTCAGCGGAACATCTTTCCAAATAGTTCCCACAGACGTGGCGTTGTGTGTCCTCCACTTGGAGCTTTGCGTCAAGACTCCTGCTGCTCCGAAAAAGGACACGTCGCAGTCTTTAAATCCATCCCCGCTTTTCTGGTTCGCTCTGCCCGCCACACTTGCTCGCTTTTGTAATATTGCCTAATAGCCCAGACATTTAGATAAATCAAGCGGGGGTTGCCGGGGAGAATGTGAGGAAATGGGACGTTTATGCTATAATATCTTTTCATTCAAATGTTTAACAAAATCGCCTGTTGGCCCTACTTTACATACGCGATGTTAGATTTTGACACTTCCCTCTGCAGCTGGGAAATAAATAAATTATAGAAATGAATGAACAAAAGATTTTCATTTCTTACCTTTAGGAACAGCGTTTTCCCCAGTAGCCGAAGAGAAAAGCGTAAAAGCACACTGTAGGGAAATCCACAGTAAAAGGGCTTTATGATTCATTTCTCAGTCACAGACGAGTGTGGTGGAATTAAAATCTTCCTGGGAAAATACTAATATCTTTCTGTATTGCCGGTGGCTGCGCGGAGGGTAGGTAGGTGACTGAGTTTAGATCCAGTTGTGACAAAGAGCAACAGAGCCCGTGGTGCGTTTTGTTGCGCGCCTGTGTTACACCGCTCAAGAAATGTATAAACTTGCATCAAGTGTCTCATTAGAGTTTTAAATAGTTCCCCTTTCCAGTCATCTGATCATCGGCTGATCTATCGTGATTCTTATTGGTCAAGCCCCCATTTGTGTAAGTTGAAGGCGTGGCAAACTGAATGAATTCGTAGTAGGCTCCTCACGTTGAGCGTGCTTTAACCCTTGTGGGGTGTGTAGCCTACTGACGCAAGCCGCAATAAAACGTTTCCAGTAGCCGTGTGGGATGAAGGTCAGAGAGCTTATTTTGTTGCCTAACCGGATCCAAAATAATGTGTAAATAATCAATATACAGTCACGAAGCTAATGAGACGCACTGACGTGAGGAGACACCAGTTTTATAAACACTGGTAATGTCGGTGTAATTTGTAGGAAACAATCCCCCTCGTTAATGGGAACATTTAAAAGGCTGTGTGTGTGTGTGTGTGTGTGTGTGTGTGTGTGTGTGTGTGTGTGTGTGTGTGTGTGTGTGTGTGTGTGTGCGCGCGCGTGCGTGCGTGCGTGCATGTGTGTGTGTGTGTGTGTGTGTGTGTGTGTGTGTGTGTGTGTGTGTGTGTGTGTGTGTGTGTGTGTGTGTGTGTGTGTGTGGCGCCCTCCCCCCCTGAAAGCATCGCCCCCTGCCTGGCGCGCAGCCAAACCATCAGCTTAGCTCACCGACCAGTTTGAATTGATGAGAGGAAGAATGAACGCACTCACGCAAGGGTCTCCGCAACAATAACACCACTGTTTTGTGTACATACATCATTGGACAGTAGTCAGGAGGAAGTGTCACCTGCCATCCCAGCAGCCCCTGGTACCGGCTAGCTTTCAGCAGCATCTCTGATATCAATGTCCTGCTAATGGTGATAATGTGCAGTAGGTCAGTGGGTTTATTGACTTTATGAGGTGCAAGAGCCATAAGACATTAATATTTTTAGTGATTGCATGGTACCTTTATCTATTACAGTAATATAAATAATAGGCCATTAGTGTATTGTGTTTTCTTTTTAACCAACAATGTACTTTAAATGTGAAATGCAAAAAAATCCAATGAATTCTTCCGGCTTCCCGGCTGACTTAGAAATATTCAATTTTTTTTATATCAAACGTTTTCCGTAATTAAAATGTATTGTTCAAAGGAATGTGAGAGTGTGGCGTGATACACGAGCGTCCAAAATAACTTGTCCTATTTTTACCAATGTATTTATAGCCATACTGTATTATTGTGGAAACAGGGCAGATGGTGCATCTTGAGAGGTTACTAGAGTTCAAATAATCAGATGATGCAATGCAGCGTGAAAGGCCCATTCTGCTCACTCATATAGGATGATTCCTGCACGGACATCAGGAATCTCTGGAGGGCAGTAGTCGCTGCAATGAAGGATGTGGAGTGTATTCTGAATTTTGAAACAAAGGAAGGTCTTTGAGGAATATGATATACCTGTCCTCAAGCACACAATGGGGCTTAAAATAGCAAACATCTTAGAGTATTAAATAACACTATGTCCTACGACTGATGAACCAATCATTTTTTATGTTTCTAGAAGGATTCGATCTAGTTTATGACAAAAAATACTGAAATACAAGTTGAATTGACATCCCATCCTCCTGTTATCTTGGGACTTGCCATTTCTACACTGTACGTAGCTATTGTGCATATGGCATTAAAGCCTTTGCAGTTCTCTCTGTTCTTAATTCAAAAGTTAGCTTGACAACAATTCTGTAGTTCTTCAAAAATCTAAAAAGCAGAACTCAACTCAACCACTTCCCAGAATAAGTCTGTTTGACCAAAACTAATACCAGACTTTGGCCTTTATAGTTGTTAGAAAGCAAATGTAGCATTACTTGTTCAGGAATAGTTAGTCTTTCCATCCACACACACCTCAACCAGCTGCTTGCTCTGACTGTCAATTTGATTCTGCACTTTGCTGACCTATTCAGATTTTTGCCTTCACAGTCTGCCTGGCAAGACCTAACAATGAGGCACTGTTAAATACTAAAACGATCACCTACGCAGGCTCTGAGGGAATAGCAGAAGGAGTGTAATTTAAACATATTTGTCTAATGTACCATTGTTCTTACTCATGTATTTAGTTACTCGGTTATTGTCCAAATAACTTCAGATACGAGCCACGAAGTGTGAACAAAGCTTGAGTTTCGAAGGTCTATTTATTCTTTATGTTACTTACATGCCATTCAGGGATTACAACTTTTTAAAAACTTTTTTTGAAATACAATTTAAAATGGATTTGATTGTAAACAGTACTGTTTTCAAATTATTCCTCTGTAGGTTAATTAAAAGAAATTGCAAGGTTTATTCGTAAGTGAGAATTCTCAAAATGTCTAGAGTCAATACGTTTCACAAGGAAACAGGGAAACAAAAAAGAGTGTGGGTTAAGAAAGATGGAGAAGGAACTTTCTATTAACCAGTGGTGTCAAAATTGAGTACATTTACTCAAGTATTGCACTTAAGTACACTTTTGAGGGACTTGTACTTTACTTGAGTATTTCCATTTGTTGCTGCTTTGTACATACCCCACTACAAATCAGAGGTATATAGTGTACTTTTATTCCACTAAATGAATGTAATACCTTAAGTTATTTTGCAGATTTGGATTAATGATGTGAAATATAATCACCACTCAAATAAGCCTTTAGTTACACCTCCACAAGCTACCCTGCAGTATACAAAGTATTTCAAATGAGCTGAACCTTTACCAGCTTTGATAAACACATAAATGCCTCAATAACTATAATCAGACATATATTATATTTTAACCAATCTGCATCATGAGTACTATACTTTGGGTACTTTAAGTATATTGTGATGCTTATACTTCTGTACATTTTTTAATGCAGGACTTGTAACAGAGAATTCCTACACTCTGGTAGTTCTACTTTTAATTAAGTACAATATCTGAGTACTTCTTCCACCTCTGCAATTAATACAATTATTAGAACGATTTAAATGTCCACAGCCACTCACCAGCTAAACTACCCTTCGCTCCACGGATGAGGCAGCAGCGCCACCGTGTGGACGGAGCAGCGGCGCACCGGACAGTGACACAGCAGGAGGCGGAGGGGGGGCATCGAGCCAGACCGGATCCTTCATGAGGGAAGAGGCCAGGGACAGCCAACCAACCCCGGCTTCTCTTCTCTTCACTAATAATATTCTGTATTGCAAGCTACGGAGCCCGAGCAGGGGGCTGCGCTAGTGTTCGTAGGATGTCCCGTCATGAAGGTAAAAACAGGCTTAAACTCCGAGGTGTGAGCATGTCGGGATGTGTGTTAAAAACGTTGACAGAACACCGTGAGCTAATGTTAGCTAGCCGAGAATGTCTTGTTTTGCAGCCCATCCTAGCTAGCGTCGGCTAGTGTTAGCGGCAAGGTTGCAGTGTAATTTCGTGAGGACGCATTATGGCGGCCACAAAATGTGTGTTAAATCCAACGGACATAATGTTACGTTTTGGAACATGTACACCAGCCATTGTTAGTTGACCAAAACAACGCTGTCATACAGACGGAAGACGCTAGTAAACGTTAGCTAAGTGTGCTAGCTAGCCTGCACGCTAGCTGGTAATGGGTTATGTAGGTTAACGTTAACAAGCTGTGGAGCGAGGGGGAGTGCCGAGAATAGGAAACATACGAGAGCAGGGAATCCCAGGTGGCTTTGCGGGGTTGTGGGGGCCTGTCTTCCTGTGAATGTTAGCATGTTTTAGCCTTACAGTAACAGTTGGCCTTTAGATTCCAGTTTCGCCAGCTAACATTGAGCAAATCCCCATCCACCTCGTCCTTGTGGCCAACCTTGTTGGGCTTGAAGTTGGCTGTTGGTGTCAAGAAGACGTCAGTAGATGTTTGAGCTCATCAGTCAGTAAAACGTTTAGTTAGTTGAAGTCTTCCATAGCTGTCTTGCTTTTGAGCTAAGCTAGTGTTAACGCTCTGGTGTATTTGTGAAATGGTTATTCAGCAGCGAAGGTTAGTCTGGCCTGAGCGGCCTTTAGTTTGCATGTTTGTGTTGATATTGTCGTTGTGGGCAGCTTTACTGTCAGAAATCATCAAGTTGTGTCTATCGTTGTTAGTGTCGTTAACGGGCTAGTCGTCAGCTGCTGCCCAACAGGATCACAGAGCATTGCTCTATGGAGGGAGATATGATGGAGTTTAGACAGCTTGGTGTCATACTATACACCAAAACTGCACGACTGTCCTAGTCAATCAGGAATGGCCTGGGTTTGAACAGAGAGGGTCCTTTACCCCCAGAGACACAAAGGGTTAAGCCTGTTACATATAGTGCTGGAATGAATATAGTGGAGAGGATGTCTTTTATGAATGACATGCTAGTTATTTGAATGTGAATTGGACACTAGCCTGTTGATCACTCCTGAGAAGGATGTCTCCTGAGAAGGATGTCTCCTGTTAGGATGGACACAGTAACATACGTGTCATACATGATGCATTAAATAACACACAGTGACAACTTCTAATATTCTGTGTCAAATGAGTGTTGTGTCTATTCTATGGTTATTTTTAGGTGGCAGGGCATTTCCTTTGAATATTTAACATTGACTTCCAATAGTTTAACAATAACAACACAGGAAATCGCCTCACCCTTGTCACTTAACCACTAGAACAAGAAGCAATGTTCAACCAAACTCAGAATACAAAACGTATAGTCAAGTCCAACAAAACAGTAACTCTTGACACATTATGCAATCCAGTACACTATCGCAGGACAAAAATACAAGTCCAACTTCTTTCACAGCCTCATTTAAAACTTAACATGAACACATAGGGATGTAGTTATTACTGTGGGGATTTTTATTAGATTGCATTAGAAGGTGTTCATGTACTGTCCACCACATGCATAAACCCTCAAGCATGTCATTACCATACTTTTAAAAATGATCCTGTTTGTAATTCTTGTATATGTTTTGAAGTTACATTTTTGAATAAGGTTAAATTATATAGCTTGTAGTCTTTGTACATAATGCATTAATTATAGGAATACACTTCTTAGGTCATTAAACTGAATTGATTAAGAAAATCCCAGTAGAAACATGTTATTTAATGTAAATGTAAAAGACATACTACTTTCTCTGATTAACACAAATATTAGATTAACAAAATCTAACCTCTTCCTTCTTTCTCCTGTCATGTATGATGTTTCTCCCCTCAGGCGTGAGCTGCGATGCATGTTTAAAAGGCAACTTCAGAGGTCGACGATACAAATGTTTAATCTGCTATGACTACGATCTGTGCGCATCGTGCTACGAGAGCGGTGCAACCACAACCAGACACACCACAGAGCATCCCATGCAGTGTATATTAACCCGAGTTGACTTTGGTAAGTAGAGTTGATGTTCACATCAGGCTAATTATGTATTCCAGATTATGGAAAGACAGCGGCCTTTCACTCATTAATATGATATTCGTTATTGTGGTTCAGATATTTGGTAATACTTAATAGTAAAAGGATATTGGTAATTCACTGACAATCTGACAAGAACATACAGCTGTTGAACATATTGTGTGAACATTTTGCTTTCTAGTCTCTACAGATCAGTTCTAAAGTTAACCCTAAACCAGACACACAGTAGCTACAGTATCATCTGATTTTAATAGTGATTTATTACCTGAATATAAGAGTAAGTATGATTTGTATCTGCATCTAAAACAGGGGTGTCAAACTCAAATACACAGTGGGCCAAAATAAAAAAATGGGTACTAGTCGAGGTCCGGACTGGTTCAATGTTTATTGCAAAACGTATTGAAATGAACTTATTGCACATATTAAACCTAGAATTAACAAAGCTTAAATTATTGCCTATAAAAACAACATTAAACATTAAATAATCAGTTGCATTCATTTCTTATGGCTCTATCTGCAGCTTTTCCAGAGTCATTTCTTATAATTACATTTTTCCACAGGCCAACAACAGCTTCAAAAAAACAATTCCCCTCAAAGAAAAAACCAAACATGCCCTGTTGTCGCAAGAAAAAAAGTGCAAAAGGAAACATCCATGTAAACTCAGTTTGCTGCTCTGTGATGCACACTAAGCCAGATACTTGGCATCTCATCTTGGGTGCAAGTTCATCAACGTTTGGGGTCAGGCTCTGAGCTGAGGAAATCCTCAGGATTGAGTGAAGGTGTGCGTGCAATATACCGGCGGGCCAGATCTAATAGAAATGAAATCCACCAAGGGCCTGATTTGGCCCCCGGGCCTTGAGTTTGACACATGTGATCTAAAGGAAGGATGTGTGTGTGGACTGTTGTGAAAGGGATGCCAACATTAACACAATGAAAAACTTTGAGAACAAATGATCAGGAATGTTTATAGGTTGTTCAAAGATGAGCAGTGGGTCACAAACAATCAAGAGTTTGCATATCTTGGCATTTCATAAAAGTAACAACTAATACTGGCAGCCTTTGGAAACCACCTTGGTGGCTTTAATAAGCCTGCACAAGTTAAACTGTTACAGTGAATGTTATCTTTTGCTGCCGCTGGCTTCTGTTGTCTGACATGGAGGCTGCTCCCAAACTGTTTAGTGGTGACTGATGTGACCCAGACAGCCTGAGGAGATTTTGGGAGTTTGTTATTGGGCCTTCTGGTATGATTTATTTCTACATGAAATAAGCGGCAGCAATGGGGATAGAGAGATTTCAATCCTGACTAGTCTAGACGTACTGTTAATGCAATTGCTATCATTTATTGGTTAGCATTACAGTAGATCTGCCATCTGCTGTAAGGAGTAAGTAATGGTTTGATGAATGGACCATCTTTCTTGCTGTTTTACAACCGCTTGTGCTATTATTTCATGCATTGCCACTGTGAAATCTGTTCATATTCAGCATTTCACACACCATAAATTCAGTTTTACAATCTGTTGCTGAGAACCCAGAAGAAGGTGCAAGCTCATAAAGACTTTTGCAGTTTTTGTAATTTCAGTGAAAATACACTGAACTGAACTATTTGTTTTTATGGAGGATATCATTATTTACCCTCACAGTTTGATCGTAGGAATTTAAAAGCGATTGTTTTGAAAAGCTGTAATGTGAGCCATATGTCAGACTTGTTTAAAATGAGTGGTTGTATTATTAGCTGTTAATAAGCTCTTGCTTTAGGCTGGCTTATTATGGGCGATACAGTATGCAGTAGGCCAGGAAAGGCATATTACAAAATGTATTCCTTAAAACTGCAATAATCATTGTTTTCTTGACTATATTGACATGTATATTAGGGTGGTCGTTAAAATTGAAAGTCGGAAAGTCTAAGCTCCAACCCCCAGAATTCATTCTATTAGTCAAGAAAACTCTTCTGGTGAATTTTTTTCCTCAATCTGACAACATTTACCCCATCCTCATCAACCTTGAAGTTTAGCCTCAGTTGCAGCACCGTGGCTGCTGGTGGCCCAGGTCGATGAGGGAGGGGTAAATATTGTCAGATTCTTGACTAATGGAATGAATTCTGGGGGTTGGAGCTTAGACTTTCCGACTTTCAATTTTAAGGACCACCCTACTGAGGCTAAACTTCAAGGTTGATGAGGGAGGGGTAAATGTTGTTGGAATTTGAATAAAATTCACCAGGAGAGTTTTCTTGACTATCTTAACGAATGGTCTCCGGTGGTTGGAGCTTAAAATAAATGAATTGGAAAATGTACATGGCACTAAGGACCACCCTAATGTATATAAGATAAATACAGATAAACCTACATTATCTAATTTGGCCAACAGCGAGTGACAGCCAAATGGTGTTGAGGACTAGCTGGTGAACAGCGTGAAGCATTTATCAATTACAGAATTTCATATGTCCCTCAGAAATGTATGGAAATCAACACAGAGCTATCAGGAATCTGGAAATGGGACTTGCCTAAATTCAAGTTGAGACGAAAGCTACTCCTTTAGCTGATGGTGTGTGTCTGTGTCCACTGGATGTTTAAAAAGGCTTCTACTACACATTCAAAATGAATCCTAACAACTTAATAATGTGGTAATTTGTCAGTTTCGTTTTAACAGCTTCTTCAAACTGCCTCCAGGTTGATGTTATGCGAGTTGGCAAGATAATCTTTTATAATGAACAGTCTCTTGACTAAAAGCTGTTTCTCAGCATGTTGATTGAACCTGTTTTTTTAATTGATATTTTCCAAATAGGCTTAAAAATCTCTTCTAAAAATACTTCTGAAGATTCAACTTTGTTTTTGTCCAACTCCCGTCACCAGGATTTCTTTATCATGTTGGATTCTGTGGCAGATGTGATAAAACGTTGATCCTACGTATGAGCAACACTGCAATCACAGCACCTGACATTGCCTTTGAGTTAAGAAATGCCAAAACATTGAGTCTGAATGTCCGTCTTGATTTCCCCTCAGACCTGTACTACGGTGGAGAGGCGTTCTCAGTGGAGCAGCCCCAGGCCTTCACATGTCCCTACTGTGGCAGGATGGGCTACACAGAGATATCCCTGCAGGAGCACGTGGCTGCGGAGCACACGGAGACCTCCACAGAAGTGGTGAGTGGGTGCTGAAGCTTCACCACCTCTATGACACCCTTTAATAACTGCACAGATCTTAAAGGTCCCCCATCATCCTCTTTTTCATCAATATAGTATAGGTCTCAGATATATACAAAACATGTCTCTGAACTGTTTGGCTCGAAATACCAAACAGATCATTGTAGCATCCCATAATCCCCTCTGTTTCAGCCCTGTTTCAAAAGTGCTGATTCTCTGTCTGTTACTTTAGATGAAAATAAGGAGCCACTCCCAACGCCCCTCTGAGAGATATTTGATTAAAAAGAACACAATGGTGCTCTAGGAGGAGATTCAGGTGATAAGGTGGGGGGGTGTTACCTTGGTTGGTGATTGGCTAATGGTTACACAACCCAAAAAATCATGACATCATAAAGTGGCCAAAATCTGATGAGCTCATTTTCAGACAGGTTTTTATATAAATGGATCAGGACACAAAGTGAGAGAATCTTTTTTCCTGAACTTCTGAATCTCTTTCTGAACTTGTATGTCCCCTTTTTAAGGGGACATATATTTATGTATAAAAGACATGAAAAAGGGGATTTTGCATAATACGTCGTGACCTTTAAGACCTGGAAACATTTATATTTTTGCTGATTTTCCTCACATACCTCAGAATGTTTCTCAGTTCAGCGAAGTGAATGTGTCTGAAACGTCCCTCACATGAGGGCACTGGATGTTTTTGAAAGTGTTCTGTAGTTTGTTTATATCATAACCGTCGCCTTGATTCCCACCGTCGCAGTCAAAGCCTAGTTTGATGTCAGCTAGAGACACGGCGAGTAAAACTGAACTGCATGTGATGCCAGGTAGACTGTGCAGCTCTATTTATAGATGCTCACTGTTGTTCTTCTGGTTTGAACTGCAGAGAAATACTTAGGAGCACCTTACTTTACTGCTGCTGTTATTGCAATGTTTGAAACTCATTTTAGATTTGTATTAGGGCTGTGCGATTATGGCAAAAATCATAATCACGATTATTTTGGTCAATAATTGATATCACGATTATTAAATACGATTATTCATTGACTTTGAAAACATCCATTTATTGAACTTTTAAACAAATACAAATAATAATTTGAACAGTATTTTTTTAACTGTTGATTTCCCTGAGCGTATAATTCAACTGAAAAACCAATACAAAAATAAATTAAATAAATGATACATTTATATCTACATTTAAATAAATAATATCAAAATAATAAATACCAATAAGCAAGATCAACAAATATTTTGGAGCGCACTTCAACAAGCTACTAAACATATATAAATATGATAAATACAAATACATTTGATCAAATATGTTGCAGTGCACTGTCACAACCTAGCAAAGCAAAATAATCGTTTTTTTTTCTCGATTATGTTGTTTTCGTAATTGTGGCAGGCCAAAATCGTAATTGCGATTAAAATACGATTAATTGCACAGCCCTAGTTTGTATTGATGAATCTTTTTCCTTCCAGACAACCTCAGATTACCATACATTTTACAGTAAATCATAAATCACTGCAGATTCTACTAACTTTCTTTAGTGTGGTCCAAACCATTATAATGGAGTTGTTAGAGTGGCACATTTAAATGTGGTTATACAGGTTGGAAATAATGTACCTAATATTGAATAAGGGTTCATTTTGACATGAACTGCTTTTGGTTTGTATGCATTTTCCACAGTAATAACAATAGTTTTATGAAAGTTTTTTAGTTTGTGTAGTTAATTTATGATAATTATCAAAACCATGATGCAGGTTTTCACTCAAAAACACAACAAGCATAGCAGGAAAACCTTTTATATTTATATATATTTGAGTTCATGACCTCAAATATAGTTTTAGTTTGTCATGTTATGACAGCCTTATAGGGCATCGCAGTCATGAGTTATTGTCTTTAAAAAAAAAAAGAAAAAGGGAAGCAAATACTTCACATCCAAATCAATACTATAAGTTTATAGCTTAGCACATTTTGATTTGATGCCTTTTTTTAAATGGAGAAACCTAACAAAAGGACATGATGCTCTTCACAGTGTCCATGATACCACAGTACAGCCCATATGTCCTTCTGTGTGTCCGGAGCCTCCCTGAGATCAGAGATCATCTACAGCAGATAGACATTTTCCGATCTCAGTGTTTGTTCAAGAGCGCCCCGCAGCACAACTGCTGAATGTTGAGTGTTTAGTGAAGTGTGCTGATATTAACGTGCGCTCTCCTCCTCTCCCCCAGATCTGCCCCATATGTGCAGCGCTGCCAGGTGGCGACCCGAATCACGTGACGGATGACTTTGCTGCACATCTCACACTTGAACACAGAGCGCCCAGAGACTTGATATCCTTTTATAACAGTAATCCTTCCTCCACAGACGAACCATATTCATCTCATATGTTGACTGTCAAATGTGTTGAATTTGTTTGGCAGTCAGTTGGGGAAAAAAGAAGCAGACTTTGAAGGTTTCTGTGTGGAAACGATGCACTTTGTGTCATGCAGATTGCTTTATCATTTTAGAGATTAGCGCACCAGGGCTCACTGGAACTGACATTTGTTGACATTTTGCTGATAACATTAAAGCCTCCTGTGGTAGTGTACCCAATCACCATGGTGGTGAGTGAACAAAGGTGAGGTTGAATAGCATAGTATAATAACAGAATATGTGCAGTTATGATTTCATGGCTGTTTTCAAACTAAATGATGCCATCGCAACATACTCACCAGGACACTATCGGAGTTTTTTTATTGCCGCAACAATCCCTGGTTGTTTGGTACTGAACATTATAATGTTTCCAATGAGTTTTACCCAGTACCATGTCGAGATTTTGAGTTAAACACTGGTATGAGTGTGGACAGATGACATGAGTTGAAGTATTTGAATCTTTATCTGGAGAGCAGACTCTGTATCATTGCATCCCTCGTAGCTTGCATTGTTTTTCATCAAAGTGGAGAGATGGAGCACATTTCTGCAGAAGGCAGTCAGGGAACAACAATTATAAATGTGTCTCTAAAAGTGAAAACGTGAAACAATGTAAACGATGCAGGCTTGGGCTGCACAATTAATTGAATTTTATCTAAATTGCAATAAGGGCTAGTTTGCTTTTCTAATTGCAGTAGACACAATATTGGCAAAGTAGGTGTTAATAGTATTCTAAATTAAGGGTTGTGGTGCTGCATAGATGCCTGCCTACAAATTGCACTCTAAGAAACTCATAAAATACATTTTCTTTTCTCTTAAAAAAATCAAATCATAATAATTTAAAATAGATCTTTCAATGATAATGACAACATTGAGGCAAAATGTATCAATCCCTCCAATTTTGTAAATAGTATGCGATTGGAATAGTAGTCAAAATAATCGTAATTAGTTATTTTCTTCCCTAATGCAGATGTGTTATTAGAGAAGAGGTTCATGTGATTGACTCATTAGAAATGGAAGGCTCTGCTTGAGTGTATAAGTCAATGTTCTTGGACTACAGAAGCTACCTTTCACAAGTTGTTCAGGGGAGCCTCAGAATGGAGAACATTTCAAAAATGTGTTATTTATCAAATTGTGTGAAGGATTGAAATGGCAGCATCTGCCTGTCAGAGCCGTCTGAAACACTCGCTGTGAGTTTCTGTCTGAAAACCTCCGAGGGCTGCTGACTATTTATAGAGTCCTTTTGATTTAGAGCTTTTGAGAACATTGAAATGCAAAATCCTAGTTTAATGAAATACAGATGGAACAAGTACCATGCTGTTTGTGGGCTTACCCAGTGTGCATCAGTTTGTTGTCGGAGTATAATCATTTCCCCATAATGCAGCAGTTCAATTTTCTGTCCACACTATCTGGACTACACTAGCAATACACAATGAGTGAAGTCAGGAGGAATGAAGTAACTTACTCACTCAACTTAAAGTGAACAATGACAGCAAACAAGCAAGTTTATATGTTGGTCAGAGTAGATTGACGAAATGTTCAATATTCATTCTAGAAAAACATGGATTATGTGTGGTTTTCTTGCCTAAGTAAAGACTACATTGCCTAGACTTTAAGTCAACAAAAAAAACGAACTTATGGTAAAAATGTTTAGACAGTTTGTAGATTGAAAGTGTAATAAAATATAAAAATGAAGATGAATTGGATGGCTGTTTGTTCCTGATGTGTTCCCGATGGGTTCCTTAACTGCGCTCTTCACGATGAGTCCAGTGGGGTGCGGCACGTGAGGCGGATGTTCCACCCTGGCCGTGGGCTGGGGGGTCCCCGAGCCCGCAGGTCCAACATGCACTTCACCAGTAGCACCACAGGGGGGCTCTCCACCAGCCAGAGCTCCTCACAGAGCTCCAACTACAGCAGAGAGGCCATGGACCCCATAGCAGGTCAGAGACAGACACACACACACACACACACACATGGGACAGAGACATCAGATACAGCCTTCCTCTGAGACACACAGCTGTGGATCCTGATGTAGTTCAGATAATAAAAACGTATATATTCTCGTTATACATTCAAGCAGAAAACCATTCAATTGAATATCATCCAGCAACAACTGCAGCAGGTCTGACACACAAACAATGGTGCTCAGTACTAAATCCTCCATGTTGTCTGAATATAAACTGTTTCTCTCAACGATTAACTAAATGCAGTTGCAGAGATATACGAGTGCCTGATATAAAAAAGTGTATAAAACAGTAACATGTCCGCAGAGCTGTTGCAGTGGCCCTTCCTTGTTTATCCTGTTCCTGATTGTAGTCCGGTTCAGTTATTGGCATCCACCGTGTCAGCTCCGGCTGTGCAGTAATGAGCGGCCCTGCTCAGTGCCTCACAAACAGCCGCCTCACTAACGACCCGCCGTGCCTGCTCGAACGTTGACCCGCTGAGGGTCTTATCGTGCTCAACGTGTGTCTTTTGTGTTCTAGTGATGACTTCTGACTGGATCAGATGCTGCTCAGCAGTCCTGCGTGATTGTTGTTCCATGACAGTATAGTGCATAAATGCTAGAAAAACAACAAAACAAGGCATCTTATTTCAGATACTTTTATGTTTTTCTTTTTTTAAATTGTTTTATTAACTTAAAAAGGTTTTATTCTTTGACACATTTAAACCGTTTCTAACATTAATCAATATGAACTAACCATCGGTGCTCTCTATAAAGATCGATCAGGAGAGCCGATCACATGACGTAAAATACATGACACTTTTCTCTGTGCGTGGCAAAACAAGCTCGCCGAAATGGCTTCACCAGTATTTTAAAGTGTCCGAAAAAGACAATAGAATAGCGGTATGCAACGTGTGTGAAGCAGAAATCCTGCAGCTCCGCCCGCTGTGACGGACCAGTGAGCGGAGCGAAACACACACTAAGGTGCTTGCCCCACGTGTGTTACGCATACAGCCGTTTGCGTAACTGTTTAGTGTCATATAGACCGTTCTGCCACACTAGGACGACCGAATATGGCAGTAAACAACTGCGGTAACGATAACGGGTCCCAAGGTGGATAGAACGGCATACGCAACGCTCTGGGGGGTCCAACGGCTCCGTGTGTAGGACCTATACGATCATTTTGTGATAATGATGACGCAATAGCCCTGCCTCCCCCCACCTCTGCCGCTCACCCCCGCAAAAGTAAACTGCACACTGAATTCAGATTATTTATCTTTATCTCGTTATGCACATAAATGCGAGTGAAGTCTAATCTGACAGGACGGAGACACGCAGCTCCTCCTGCTGTGATGCAGCGGGAGGAAAACACACACTTCAAGTCAGATCATCACCCTTAGCTATTTTAATTAGCCTACCTCTCAAACTACCTTTACTGTCTGCCGGGTCACTCATTACTGGATCAGCTGCTGCATGAGACAGACACTGACGCTGTCAGAAGAGAGGAAAAAGAGAGGACAGGCTCCGTGTATTTTATTATTATTATATATATATATAGTCGTTATTCATTTGTTTTAAAGCTTAATAAATAACAAAGAAGACCTTTGACCGGCACTTTTATAATTTTGTCCGGAAGATTTGAACTTTTACACACGTTGACCGGCGAAAAACTGCCCGGTTCCCTCGGCCCCCACCACGGAGAATAAACCATGGATGTATAATAAGAACTGGATACAGCGTGGGAGGCGGGGCCTCATTCATTCCTATAAGAGTTGCTCATTCGCGCATGATGATAAAATGGCCCAACTTTTGAGAGAGCGAAACGTCACAGATTACCCGGCATGCCTGAGAAGTACCCGTATGTGCGCTCATAGCGCATGCGCAACTTTAACCATGCCCCCCAAAATGCTCGTTCACATCAAGCACGTCAATTTGCGTACACGTAACAACACCGCACGTTCATGACAGCATGGTAATGTTTGTTATGATAGATTTGATATTAACGAGGCGGCAGTTAGCAGCTAGCGGTTAGCTAGTAATTATGCTAATTTACACATCAATCGTTATGTACTTTTATATTACGCTGTAACAGGATCTAGTGATATCCAAGCAACAGAGCTTCATTTAGCATGAAAGAATTATTGCACTGTATGTATATGTATGTATATATATATATATATATATATATATATAGTATATATATATATATATATATATATATATATATATATATATATATATATATATATATATATATATATATATATATATATATATATATATACACACACAGTGCAATAAGCTTCTTAGTGCAATAAGAAGCTACAGGGACGTTAATCTATGTCGGTAATATTAACTTTATTTAATACAACATTTACGGTACAAGATTTAATCATACAGCCCATGTAGTATAATATTTTACAAATGATGAATTACAGCAAACATGTGCAATATATCCATTATTACAGCTCCGTGGGCTGGCAGTAAGACGATATGGGTCCGTTCTTATAGTGCATCCATGGGTAAAGATAAACTCATGTAGTGCTGAACACGTAACATGAACGTGCCGGGCGGCGCGGTCCCGTGGGTTAGATGCGCGTTCATAATGCAGAGGGAAATAACTCTCAGAATAACGTTATTAGCACATTTTACAACTTGAGGAACGAATGTTTTTAATAAGGGCTATACAAGTGTTCATACTGGGTAGTTTATTTAGTTTAAAAAAAATTATCCAACGATTTACAGACCACTCTTTCCCCATGTAAGTCAATGGGAAAAAGTGTTTCCGGGCCTGGCAACCAAAAGGAAGTGTAGTACCGCCGTTTGGCCAGCACGAATATTTTCATCAGAGTCCGGCGCACTTCCTGGGGGCTTGGAATAAACAGAAGGCCAACCATGACGACCATGCTTCTTCGCTGCTTTTGTGGAGGAAGTTACAGCGCCACGTACAGGCTCGGCATATGTACTGCAGCTTTTTCCAGCGGTTGGAGCTAAGCGGAGCTGTCTCGTGTGAACAGACACTATCCGGTGTATATTGCGTGTGGACGGAAGCTTTTTTGCGATTGCGTTAATCCTATGCGTTTTGCCGTATGCGTTCCCGTGGGGCACCAGCCTAAGAGTTAGAGATTATCACAATAGATGGTGAGGTACTTTTCAGTTGTTATTGACTCATCATTGCAGGAGTATTCATGAGATCCTGCTGTCTGATACTAACCAGAGTGATTGGTGCCGCTTAATGGACCAACAAGTGTTTGCTTGTCGTTCTAATCTTTATTTTTGACACCAAGCCCTTATCCTCTCCATCTTGTTCCTCCAGAGCTTCTGTCCCAGTTGTCGGGGGTGCGGCGCTCGGCGGGGGGGCAGCTCAGCTCGGGCCCCTCGGCCTCTCAGCTCCAGCAGCTCCAGATGCAGCTGCAGCTGGAGCGGCAGCAGGCCCAGGCCGCGAGGCAGCAGCTGGAGACGGCCCGGAACGCCACCCGGGGAGGGGGCCGCGCCAACGCTATCCTCAACAGCAACTCAGCCGCAGCTAACCCCAACCCCAGCGCCAACCACAACTCCAACCCCAGCCCCAACCCGGGACCCCCGGAGTCCAACACACAGCACCCTGCACATAGCTCCCAGTTCCTACTCAGCAGGTGGGCTCTCATTCCTGCACTGTTCAATGTCTTCACTCCATGGGGGTCAAACTCAATTTCATCCCGGGCCACATTAGCATTGTGGTTGCACTCAAAGGGCCGGTTGTAACTTTAAGACTATATAAATATACATATATTAATATATATGAAATAATGTATTATATTACATTATTGCCACTGCATTGTATTATTATCGGATAGGGTAATAACTCCATAATTAACTACGTCTGAAAGCAGAAGTCTAGGGCAAATAATTCCAAATAATTGAAAGTCTCTTCAGTGCACGTCACAAAATGAGAAGCATTGTGGGACATGTAGTTTATGGACAACGTGCTTCTGTAAAGCGGCATGTAACTGTATAATAAACGTATTATATTCTTTGCAAGTTCCTTGCGTGCCACATCAAATGAAATCGCAGGCCGGATTTGGTACGCGGGCCTTGAGTTTGACACCCCTGCTTTACTCCAATGGCCACTGGATGTTTGACCTTCAGGCTCTCTAATCTATATTTTTGAAAGGTAGTCTGTTAACATTCAGTGTTTTAACCTAAATGAGTGTATTGTAGTTTATCTACAAGCATGTTTCTGTGACCCAATGCTAAACTTTCAAAGGAAAACTATTTACCTAATCGTGATTGATTTTACTTTTTGAAGAATCTTTATGCCTTAAAACACGTCTGGAGAGGATCTTTTAGACTTCATTTGATTTTCTACGGTGATTTGCTTTTACATCCATCTCTTGAAATCCACAGTTCCTCTGACCTTTGTCTCCTCTCTGTCGTCTCTCCCTCAGGCTGAGCGAACCGCGGCTCTCTGAGGCGGAGCGGCAGGCGTGCGAGGCGCAGTGGGCCGACCGCAGCCTGTTTGTGACGGAGCTGCTGCTGTCCACGCTGCTGCCCGACGACGACGCCTCAGCCTCCTCCTCCGACGAGGACGACTGTCACGGCTCGTTGCGGAATTTCGCTGACTTCGAGGCCATGGGCTGTGTAGAGGTCATGACCTTGGACGTGGCGCTGGAGAACCTCAACCTCAAGGAGATGACCCCGGCTACCAAGACGACGAAAACAACGTCTAAAACGGCGCCAACGAAGAAAGAGCCCCCCGCACCGCCCCTTTGATGACACGGCCCCCCCCCCCCCCCCCACCTCAAACCACCATTGTACGTGGCTGACTGCCGAGTCGGTCCGACTGCCAATGGATGACAAAAAAAGACTGCAGTTCTTTTTGGCTTTGTTTTAATTATTTTCTTTCTCAGTGATTGTCATTTCAGCTCTGTCGCGCCCCACTCCACCCCATGCTTATTACGTTGTGTACATTGAATAAAAGTAGTGAGACGAGAGAATGTGAAAGCAAGCAAGCAAGCGTGGTGGGTGCGTGAGAGAAAGAAAAATAACTATATAAATATATTATAGAAAAATCTATATGAAAGCTGATAATCAATTCCACATAACCCTGTGTTTCCTCTAGCGGACGAGCGTAGTGTAGAGAGACGAACACCTCACACACTCACCCAGGGAGAGGCACACAGTCCTCGCCGGTAAAAATGCTGCTGTGTATTTATAGTTATTAATTAAAGTGCTTGGATGGTTTACCACAACTTAAGCATGAGCTTAAATCACCATGTGCCCATTTTGAACTGCACAGTCACGAGGAGGGGTCTTTCTCTTTGGTTCAGACACCTGAGTAACTGTAAAGAACGGTGCTGAGTGCCACACCACGGCATTTCTGCACCACACACACGCACACACACTGATGGCAGCGTTTTGGTACATTCATGTCCAGTCTCAACCCCCTTTCCCCTCCCCTGTGTGTCATCACCTGTTTTGGGTCATGTGACCTTGCTTTATATCGACTGTGGGCACTTTGGTTTTGAATTACATATCCAGTGTCCATTGGTGTACACTACAGATGCTCTACGTAAAGGCGATACACAACTCGGAGGCAAACCGATGAAGCTCCCCAGTGTGACCGTTTTCAGGCCTTTTCTAACATGGAAGAAACACAACCTGGTCTTCAAACTGTTTTGTTCCCCCCCTTCTCTCTCTTTTATGGAAGACCAGACCCTACTTTCTTTCTTCAAGCTCCCCGTGATCTGACATTAATCTTCTCTCCATTACTCATGAATGCAAAGATTACTCATCATGTGACTTGAAGGAGAGGATCCTGCGTTGCTCTTTCCAATCGTTTCTCAGTCAGAAAGATCTGTGTATGCCTCGCTGCTACCTGAAGAGATGCAATGTATGATGTTTGGCTCAGCGAACCAGGCCAAACCACAGGGTACACCTTTCAGTTCGGAGGACAATAAAATGTTTTGGATGGAAATGAACTAACCCAATACTGCGCTCTGGTTTGTGTTTTACTTTCTTTTTCTCATTTGCTAACTTCTTGGTGAGCATGTACAGTATATGGTAAAAATAAACACCTATCTTACAGGTCAAGTTTAATCTCAATTAGTCTTGTCATCTCCTCTTGTCAGCAGCAGCAACACCAGACCAACATGCGAGGCTCAGTTCACAGTCGGACTGGAATCAAGAAGGACAGAAAATGATATTCAAACATGTATTTTTGCTGGAGTTCTTTTTTGGCCTTCTGGAAACTGAAGGTGATGCAATGCAGTATATTTCATCGTCTCCATAAGGAAATGTGTTTGGTCTCTGCTCTGCAGTTCAACAGAAGGTACAAATAATACATACTACATAGTAAACGATAAAATACATGAATGTATATGTACACATAATACACATAAGCCTCGACTAGTCTGACCTGTGTATATTATTTCTTTACATAAGATGCTAGAATTGCATGTCAGATGTAATTAAGGCAGAGTACATTATACTAAAATATTAAGGCCACAAACACTATACAATCTAAGCTGCTTATTTGCTGTGTGCCATGAAAACATTGGCTTTACCAAAACATTAATACCAAATTAAAATATTTATATTTAACCTGTGTATGGACATAACGGAGAGGCTGCAGTGGAATAACTCAGCATTCACTTCCATAGGCACTTTACAACAAAACAATTTGATTGGCTGTGTGACAGCAGGCTCTGCGCCAATGTAGACGGGAAGAAAAGGTGTTTATCTGAAATTTGATTTGATCTAAGGTTGGATTTCTTTTGTGTTCTTAGTGAATGTAGAGAAGGCATTTCACTTGGATAGATTTAACTTAAGAAGAGTGGTTTCAGCCACATGCACATTATCCCAGCGTGAGAAAAAGTGAACTTAAATGGACTGCACCACATCTTTAATTATAAGACCTCAGGTCGGGTTTAAGTGTGCTCAATAAAGATGAACACAAGTGAAATACCTTTGAGAGAACAATGATGACTATGGAAACCCTGCTGTGACTGCAGGGAGGTTATGGTTTCCATTGCTTGTTGGTTACTGATTTAACCAACATGAAATGGAAACCATTATACCATTGAACGTAAATGGTGTGTCACTCGCTGTGTGCCAGCATCAAACCAGCATTTTTCAGTGTTTCTGTAGAGACTTCTCAAATTAAAGCCAGCACAGAGAGCCACAGTGCTGGGAACTTAAAAGTGCAATCTGTGCCAAGTCACTGAATTATTATCCAAGCTTTAAAAAAAAAACAACAAAATAAATAAGAGCAGGCTGAAAAGATCTGACACATTCATTCAGTCTTTAAAGAGGCCGGTTGCTGTTGGAAACCAAATGCATGCAAAGTGGGGGGAAATGAGCAGGCACAACATTAAGGGGACAGCATTGTAACTCAGATATATAGGTACAAAACAAGTGACTAAATGAGAATAACCACTTCTCATACATAAATCCTTGACCACTCTATACATTGATTAAACACAAATATATGTAGATAAAAAGCTAAATTATATCATGTTACTACTGCTGTTCAGGATGAGTGTAATATAGAAATGAAAGCAATAAGCACCATGTCTTCAACTCTTACACAACTTTTCAAAAATAACACACACAACTCTGTTCAATTTCCTTTGTAATTTTAATTCCCACAATTTAGTTTAAATGCAGACATTTTTTTCTCCACTAAAATCTTAAATAAAACATTACAGTACGATATATGCAAATCAGAAGAGCTTTAAGATTTTGTAGAAGCAGGCTACAGTTTCTCTTGATTTTTTTTATTCATTACTGTTGTTTTTTTCGTTTTTTTACTTTTGAAGGACTGGACAGTTAAATAGCAGTAAACAGTAAACAGACAACACAGAGCTGTAAAGCCTGCAGGCCAGCCAAGGAGCACATCCTATTACAAAACAGAGCAGAAAACTAGAGACAGCACGCCACATCCAGATGAGGACCCCTCCAACTGTGTCAGTACAGCCTGGAGGGGGCGCTATTTCAGCAGGACAGGTGGAGCTACAGCTTCACAACAAACTGCATGTGTTCAGGGAGAAAGAAATGGCGCCTGCTGTTTCTCTGCGAAGGTCACACTAATGCAATAGAAGCACAGTGACTCCCTCAATGGCATTACACTGCAGCGTCTATTGATACTGCTGTCCCTCTCTGTGGGGGGGAAAGTGTCTAGTGGCTGCATTGACTTTAGTATCATTCATTTTACCTGCACAATTATTGGAATTATTGGCAGTTTCATCTACAACTTACTCTGGAGCCCTGACAACTTGTTTTCTCAATCAGCTTTTTTTTTTACGGCTGATTGTTTCCAATATAGAAACTACATTTATTTTGTTAAAGCACAGTTTTGGTTATCTTTACGTGAGCAATTTCTGCACTTTTTTTTGCTCTTCTCAAAGGTTTTAAATAGGCGAGGCTCTTTTGGAAATTAGAGGTGTCACATGGTTTATGCCCCAATCGGAGACATTGAATCAACATGTGATAAAAGTCGTTAGATGTTTGCCAATCAAATACTATTAGCTAAACCTTTCATACCTACAATTTGTATTTAATGTTTTAAAGAAATACACACTATTTGAAACCAAATTGTCTAGGGCTTTAATATTGATAGAGCAATGGTTCCTAAACTTTAGAGTTTGAGCCATTAATATTAGGTTTTCTTTTCACTTCCCCCCCCCTCTTTTGAGCAGTGCACCCCGTTTGGCCTATCAGGACGGTGAATGCATGGAAAAACAAAACAGAAAATGACAGTGCAGGTTACACAAGGGGCCGCAGTGATCCAGCACAAACCAAATATCTGAACCCTGGCCGACCTCAGCCCAGTAAACCTCATAATCCAACCAGAGGAAAGTGGATTCAGTCTCCTTTATTGTACCAACTGAACACGAGAGCAACACACATCTACCAGCTGCGACCACACTATATCCATCATATCAAATGTTCTCAACATAAAAACAAAACATGAATGGATATTTTGTTAGCCTTTAACGCATGTCTTTAACTGTGCACTTGGTAACTAACGAATAATGTTTTTCTTGGATAAATGATAAGGAGTTCTTAATGTTATAAAGTAAATCGTGATACATGCCTATTTATTTTAGAATAAGCAAAAAACAAGTGTTTTTTAGCTGTTGCTCTCTATAAGATGATAACATGTGCATAATATATAAAATATTCCAGTTACTTTGGCCACTTTGAAGAAATGGTTGTAAACTCTGATCTTATACAGGTTATATGTTCTTTCTCCAGCTCTACTGTACCAGAGCACAGAGTTTGCACACACACCATCTCCGTGCAGCCCCCTGTGTAACACACACCCTGTGGAAGAGTGAAAGGGTATGAGCTTCAAGAGTGGTTACCTGCCAAAACAAGGAAACAAATGTCCTCATAGTCCAGTTATCAGTTACAGAGTAGGCCTACAAGATTTATTCTGTTGCCTACAGAGATTTTCGCTTTTAGTTTACCTACGGAGAGCAGTCGTCCTGATTTAGCAAGACTTCAAGCTGCTCTCAAGGCTCATGATTATAAGCAGCAGGGAAACACAATTACAAAGAGTTTTCATCTAAAATTCAAAAATATAAATGTAATTTAAAAATCTGATCTATTGGCAACCGACACAACGCCAAAGTTACAAAGAACACACCGGGCGTAGAGGAGGTGCGGCACATGGCACCAGCGAGGAGGGATACTGATTTGTTAGAAGATCTTTTCTCAGAGATCTCTGAACAAATAGTCCTCGCTTCCCCCTCAGCCCACTGTGTGCCCTCCAGTGTCAGGAAGCTCACCCAGGTTAAAACTCAGATATGGTAGAAAAATATATAGTCGATGAAATGTCTCTAGTCATTCTCTTCATTACTGAATTGCACCCATACATGCAGTGTCAATGCTTTGTATTAGCAGTGTAAAGTGACAGGGTCATGATTAGCACTACTGCTACAACAACATAAAAACAGTCATCACGCGCACACTTGCTCTCTCTCTTTCTCTCTCTAGACACTTCAGGTTATTTTATTTGTTTTACTTGCACTTAAAAAGTCATGGTTAATAGTTTGTCTTTCATTGGCATCATTAGGCAACAGTTTATTTTTTCAGATAGTCTACAATATGGTTACGATGTAAACACCACAGTACTTAATTATTTCACTGTATCTGCACAAAGTAAAACACAATGTTACAAGGCAAGTGGCTACTTAAGCATAGATTTGTTCATGAGAAAAAAAATAAAAATGAAATTAGGAAACACACAAGAACAAAAAAAAGAACTTGCAACACCTGGCATCGAGTTTGTTCAAATAAAAAAAAGCTTTAAACTTTGTTTATCTACAGGTCAGGTGACCTGGTTAAAAAGCTGGTGATGATCAGTACTATCCCCTCCCCCCCCCCCGATACCATACCATAATGATCCTAAGACAGAAGTCTTGTGATAGTGTTCTGGCTTCGATTGAGCCCAAAACTGGAGCCTATGATATCTAGCTTGCCTTTAGCACTTCGATTGAAACACAGGTGATCAATAGACTAAATGTTTCTACACTTCAAAACAACAACCAGCCCATTTTGAGGAGCTACACGTGTGGCTGGGGGTTAAATCCCCTTTCTTCCCACTTCTGCATAACTGGCTGGAGTTATAATACAAAGTGATATGACACATAATCGCCGTCTGCCATGACGAAGCTGCCCAGGAGCATGAGGCCGAGGGTCAGAGCTACAGAGACACGTCCCGGACTAAGAAATGTAATCTGAGCGGCGATGCAGGATCAGAAACATGTGTCGAGGTCCATCATTGGCAGGGAGCCTTCAATGTAAAACACTGACTCCAGTAGGTGAATTATGTTATGAAAACAAAGGCAAACGGATGAAGATACAGTATGTGAACATTTTGTGGGACCATTTTAGTGTTTTTATCCTGGTTCAGTTTTAGTGTTTTGGCTTCTGCGGCACCCAGACCTTTAAATGTCACTGATATAACCATCTAAACCTTTTCTCAAACCTTTAGCTAAAGATCTTTCTGCCAATACTGTTACTGACAATATCTCCAGTTCTGGCTTCATTACTTCCAATTTGTAATACTGTTTTCCAATCAATATACTTCTGCAAACCTATGGAAAAACAGCAGCTTGTCAAGTGTGTGTGTTCACTGAGTGTGTGTGTGTGTGTTCACTGAGTGTGTGTGTGTGTGTGTGTGTGTGTGTTCACTGAGTGTGTGTGTGTGTGTTCACTGAGTGTGTGTGTACTCTGGGACACGACATCATGAAGAGGTAAAGAGCCACCCCCCATCCCCCCCATCCTTACTATGTTTAAAAACACACCATGATCCCCATCCCGACCTCTTTAAGGATAGTATTTACAGTACAAATTACAGTATATTACATCATTAAAAAATATGAGATCCATCTCTAAAAACATACAGGAGCTCTTGACAAAAATCAACTCTTTAGCGAATCAGGTTTCTGTGGTATCATGTGGAAAATAAAGCAGAGTGACAGTCCCGCCCCCCCTCTGAGGCGTCCTATCCGTTTGGCCCTAGTTGTACCTGGTTAGCATGTTAGAGGTGAGACGATGGAGGGGTTGGTTTTCCCACACGCACATCTGGTTCTTTTTGTCGTTTTCTTTTTCAACTTTAAAGCAAGCCAAAGTACAACAAATCACACTCCACTACAACAATATGTACAGGGGGGTTTTCTGGCATTTTGGGTCAAAAATAATGAGCACCAGCGCGACTCTGCTTCCTGGGATAGCACGCAGCATGATGTTGTTTAAAGTCGGCAGATTTAACCTTTTTTTATTATTATTTGAAAGGTTTGTGCCGTCTTTTCTTTTTAAACTCGTGATTCTTTTGTTTTTTTAAGAGTTACTGGATATTTCTCTGTTATGGCATATGTACAGCAGATTGAATGGTACAGTGAACATGTTTGTAATACACCTTTTTCTTATGCACCCAAAAGAAGAGAATAAATAAAAACAATCAGAAACCCATAGGAGTCAAAAACATATCTCCGGAGCCAGGCAGCGTATGAACCAACCCTCCTCACATCCACAGTACAACCACGTCCATGTGTAAACCTCTGCAGCTTCTCTCTCCTTATTTCCTTCTCCTTTATCTGAACCCCTGACACTCGGGCTCTGATTTTACCCAAGGTTCCCTCTATCTCTTCCTCTGACTCTCTGCTCCTCCCATGTTCTCCCTCCTGGCCCTCAGACGTAGGGCAGGATGCCGTAGACGAACAGGGCCATGACGGCGGCGCTGAACAGGCCGGCCACGGGCACCGTGACGAACCACGCCAGGAAGATGTTCCTGAAGAGGCGCCAGTCCACTGCCTTCTTGGAGCGGATCCAACCAACGGCCACGACCGAGCCCACCTGGAGGGGGGGGGGAAGAAAAACAATCAGGAACATGGATGGTAGGGAACAAAAATGTTTAAACTAGACAAATTCAATTTGAAGAGCTGCAGGCTGTTAAGGCTTTTTATTATTTTGAACATTTTAGATCATTTGAGCTTGTTTTTACAGGCATCTTTACATGTTTATATGTCCATCTGGATATTATGGACTTGTACAAATACATTAGTATTATCAAATGTACTGTGGAAAGGTATCATAGTACCCTTCATGTTATGTATTATTTTAGATGACAATTTCATTTCATGTCATGTTTCAATTATATTTGTTCATAACTATAGAAATGTTTCAGATTTTATAAGGTGATTACATTACTTATGTGTAAAAATCATACAAAACTATGTAAATATCAATTATAGATGTCAGGTTAAAGTATGAAATTAAGTGAATGAATGTAGAAAAGGTGTAAGAGATCCATAGGTAAGGTAAACAATCACATCGAAACAAAAAAGCCTGTTATCAGCCTGCAGCTCCTCAAGACCTTTTGGGTCTAAACTGTAGGTGTTAGTCAGAGCAAGCTAAATTGTAAAAGTTAGAGCTACCTAAATTACATTATAGGGTGGACGCGTGAAATCAGAAGTTATGGTGCAATAAAAATCACCCTTTTTTTTTTACGTTTAGAGTTTTCTATTATTAATAGAGTATTCAATAATTTCTGCTAATGTCAGTCGTCCACCAATACACACTTCTCTCACCTTTAGTCAAGTTATCAGTTAAGTATAGTACTGAGTAAGAATCCATTTTGGAGAAGACACATGAACACATTTTCCAGTCCTTCAGTGTGTTGGAGAGTTGCATGTGCAGTGACTTGGTTTCAGCTCAGTTAGTGACGCTGCAGGTGGGCGGGGCTTAGACCGTGCCTGCTCTTATACGGCCAGAGAAACATGAGACACCTTCTGTCACACTCGAGACTAAATGTGGAAGGTCAACAGAGCCTACCAGCGGAGTATGTGTTCGATAAGTCAGTGTTACTCAAAGTTACACTAGTGCCAGACTAGACGACACAAACATATCTTTAGGGAAGGCATGAAGTCTTTTTTTCCCTTCATTTGGATGATTCAATTCTCAAAGCAGTCTTACTAAAGCCTGTGTGGAACAATATGTAAGCTTTGTGATCAAGAGGTGTGTTTGCAGCCAATTGTAGTATTTCAGTCATGCAGCAGTAGCCCGAACTCGGTGTGACCTCAGTGTTTGTGCTGCTGCCTGCCTGTGGAGCTTTTGGAACGACGAGTCACTGCACATAAAGTCACCGGGGCTGGGCATCCATTCAGTTTCATCTGCACAAAAGCCAAATGAAAAGAAGTTGCTCTTAGCTTAGATAAAACCAAGTGGATGCCCACCACATCCCACCTTCGCTCTGGGAGATGTTCACAGATGTTGTTGGATAATTTCGGAAAACTTCAGTCACTTTTAACAATCTGTATCACAAGTTCTCTAATATCTTCCAACAACATCTGGGCATCTCCCTCACACAGTCACTAAATCATGACAGTATACTTATAACCTTTAGTAGATTAAACATGTTATGCAAAGCAGATGATTATCCGTGGTTTAAGGAAGAGACAGGGGTAAGTGGAGGTGAGAAGGGAAAATAATGTATGGATGATGAAGTTTAGACAAATCGATTATCAGTCATTTAATACCAGTTTTGAGTCTTGTGCAGTTCCCCTTCAGCAGGCTGTTAGACAAAATCATCTCTATCATAGAGACAAGTTTCATTTGACTTTTATGTTGTGAAGCAGCTATTGGGAGGAAAAACATATCCCTTGTTTTGACCCGTCTCACTGACATCATTTTAAAATAAGATGTGTGCGTTTACACTTAATCATCTCCACAAATACAGGCGACCAGTTTAAAGGTTATCTGCTTATTCGTTTGAAACTAGAAGATCAATACCGCGCTTTCTGGGAAAGGAAGCTAGTCAGAAAACGTAGCTGTACATAGAAACTAAGGAATAGCAAATGGCTCTTTTGTCTTTTTCCAACTAAATCTACCTCACAGCCCCTCTCAGACTCACTGGGAATAGCGTCTGACATAAAATGCTGCGACGGTAAAGATTACTCCTAAAGAGTAGATCAAAATATGGCTACAGGAAGAATGTGAAATAAATTATAAAACTTCACAGGAAGATACACGAGTCTCTTTGCTTTCAATTAGTTAAATAGCTTTACACTTGTAATATACTGCTCTGTGTCTAATAATCTTGCATAACATCTCATACATTTTTTGTAGGGGTCTGCTGCTGAAGGAGAACTGTAGAAGTCAAAACAGCACCTTCAGGAGTTGTGATTGGCTTTGGCGATTGACAGCTACAGGTGAAGCGATGAAGGGGCTTCACTACCAATGACACCAATACCTTGCAGTGGGTGGAGCTTATTGGGATGCCCACATTTGATGCAACAAGCACTGTTAGCGCACTCATTACTTCAATGCAAAATCCGCTGTAAAAACAGATGAGTGGAGAGACAGAAAGATGGAGAGGGAGAGGTAAAAAAAAGAGGAAAACAAGTGTGGCAGGGGGGGGGTTGGGGAGGATGCTGTGGGTGGGGGTGGGGGTGTTTGGAGGGTGGATAACCCACACACCAAACCATGCCAGTGCTGAGAGGGCAAAATGGGAGAGAGTTGGTGGAAGGGTCCGCAACGTCTTCCAGCCTGGATCCGATGTTCCTGCAAATAAACAGGGGGGAGGGGCTGCACACTGCTGCAGGGGGCTGGATACTGACCCAAATGTTTTGATTGTCTTTTAACAAAGTGAAAATAACGTAAACGTTGTCATCTCTGAGGTACATTTTGATCTGGGCATCTTTGTGTACTCGACCAGGGAAAAGGTGATGTACACAGATTGCTTTAATCTGAATTCAACGGCTCAGTTTACAGAGTGTTTCCCAGCCCAGAGCCCTGGGAGGCAGTGTGAGCTCCCTCTCCCCTGGAAATGCCTGTAGGGGGGGTTGAGAGACCAGCTGGAGGCCCCTCGCTCATACCTTGCAGTGCGTGGTACTGACAGGGATTCCGATATTGGAAGCAAACACGACTGTGAGTGCAGAAGCCAGTTCAATAGTGAATCCACTGTGGAGAAGGGAGGGGAGGGGGGAACAAAGAGACATCCTTCATTGTAATATCTGGGTTGAGTTGCCGATGGCACGGCCCACATTCATAGTAACACAATAATAGAGCAGTTTAAACAAAAGAAACAACATGTTATCCCTCTGACACACATACACCCACACCCAATATACACAGCATTTATACGAGTCCTATATGTTTGTACACAACTAATAAAGACCATCTAAATCGTGCTGATCAGGAGACACTTCTGTCCAATTTTCCATAACATTATTCACACTTTGACACACACCCATCACACAAAGAAACATTTGGCCATTCACTTGGGAGGTAAATGAAGGATTTCAAAATGGCACGAGAGATACAAATCAGGAAATCTAAATGAGTGAAAAGACTTGTAACTGAGTCAATAGCTGCCCTTTCTTAGATCAAACTCAACACTGAGGTGAGGTTCTGGGTAAAGGCAGTGTTGAATATGCTGAATCATGAACAGCTGGGGCAGAAGAGCTCTTGTGATTCGACTGGAGTCAAACTTTGACTACACTTGAACCCATCTGTGAAAGGACGTTCGCCCCAACTGTATGTGCAGAAATATTTAAGACTTGTGTGTGATGTCCTGGTGGGCTTAAGAAGCAGACTATGTGATTGCATCATACCCAGTTCAAGACTGGTCAGGGGGGACTGAGTCACATGTCATACCCTATCTGTCTCTCTCTCTCTCTCTCTCTCTCTCTACATTTTCCTGTCAGCGCTCAGCTACCAAATGCTCCCTAGCAAAAGGCAAAGGAAAAGAAACTGCATGTCTCTCATCAAGGCAGTAAGAAAGATGAATGGATTCAAGCCATCAGTTATATAATGTTTTACACCTGTTCTTTGGAGAAACGTCTTTTGTAACAATTCATCTTCCAGAGGACCGGTCACATTTCGTCACCATCTCAGTCTGTCCCGTGGCGGTTCAACAAGAGTGCTGGCTGGAAATCCATATTTCACGTTTATAAAAAATACGTTTTACTGCTGTGATTCACTGCCATGTTGAAGTGTCCACTGTGCCTGCTGGGATGCCAGGCAGCCACTGTCTGACACACATCTACACACTTTCCTACGCTCGACCCAAAAGAACCTCTTTGTCAGATTGACGCATGGAAACAGACAGTGGAGGGAAGAGAGCCTTTAGAACTGTGAACCAGAGCTAATGTGTCTTTGAGTCCCCGCTAAAGACTAAGCTGGTGATGGAAAGAAGGGCGATTAAGAAAGAAAGAAAAGGAGGCACACAGCAAGAGAGAGGGGCCGAGGAGGAGGAGGAGAAATGAAGAAAGTTGGAGAAATAATGAGAGTGAGAACAATTGGAGTACTCAGAGAAAGATTTAGAGGTGAGACGACGATAAAGAACAAGACAAAGATGCAGCGAGGATATGAAAATGGAAAGGAAGGAAGAAAAGGAAGCAGTGGAGGAAAGGAGAATAATAAGAGGGTTGATTCCAAATTCCTCCTATTTACAGGAGAGGCTAGGAAGGAGCATGAAAAACGGAGGAAGACAGAGGGGGAAAAAAGGAAAGTGCCAGAGAAGGAGTCAGGCTGGCGGCCCTCGCTGCGGTTGGAGAAGAGAGGCCAGGGTTCCCACTGTGGCCCCTCCCTCGCCCTTCCTGCTCTACTTCTCCTCATCCACAGTGCCAAACAACTTCCTGTTACCCAGTGTGATGTTCCTGACAGGCAACAGAGCACACACGCACACTAGCTGGAACAATTATCCCTGAATGTGTGCGCATGGATACATTCACACACAGCGACCTGCAGGCATAGAGCCTAGCTTTCTTCAGCTGACACGATACACACTAACATCCTTGAGGTATGCACACATGCGCACACACACAGGCTTCATTGCGTGGGAAGACGAGGGGACAGAGAACGAGAGATCAATCTAAAGGGCCGAGCAGCAGCAGGGTTTATGTTGCGTGATGTCCGCTGCTAAGGTTGTAGGATGTAGTTCGCCGCAGGGCTTCATGTGTTGTCGTCCATAAGGCTTGTTATTTATTCTGAATTATTATGTAAGAAGTGAAAAGGTCTGAAGAAAAATGAATCATTCCTACTTCATTCTCTATACAAAGGGCTACTGCAGAAGAAATGATGACAGCAGATTTCTATACATAACAGTCCAAGTAGGAAGACGGTGATTACTGTCAACAGATTCAATTACATTTATATTATATAGATGTTCATATTCATCATCAAATACTGTTTACTTGTCCGGTAATATGTGAATACATTTTGTTAAAATATTTAAAAAAAGGTCTGCCCTCTATAGATATTTTGATATAATTCTCATGTAAGCCATAAGAGATCAAACTGATAATGTAAGTACAACATTGTACTTGCAAAACGCATGTGTGGTAAAAATGCTTTTTCTTGCAGAGGCCGCTCTGTTTGGGGAGTAGAGAGTGGATAATCAGTGCATGCTCAAACAAACGCCCTTGATTAGTCAGACAAGTTTACAGTACCTATAACAGGGAGCACCAGAGGAAACAGAGCAGGGGCTCTAATCATGATTGTGCTGCAATTTGCTGCCAGCTGAGTGGATTTAACTGTTGAACTGCAATGACTTGTTGAATAACATTAAATTACTTTATTAAAATGTGTGTGTGCATTCTAATAGAGCTGTGTGCACCAAACACTTACCAAGGACGCTGTTTCACTGGATGGACCTGTGTGTGTCAGCATGTCGAGGCTTTTTGAAACAAGTTGAAAAGTTGACCTCCTCCGTATAAACACTTTCTTTCTCACCCATTTACAAAATACAGCCCTAGACACTCCCCTGGCCCACCCCCCCCCCCATGTGGTGGCTTTCTCACCTTGACGGGGTGATGGGAGTCAGGTCTTTTCCCATGGTCTGGATGACGCGACGGCCCCACACCCACAGGCCGGCGCAGATGCCTATACCGCCGTAAAACAGCAGCCAGAGGGGGGTGTCAGCATCCTGCATCACACCCCCCTGATCGTAGATCATCCACAGCGCCACCAGGGGCCCGATGGCATTACTGCGAAGGTGAGAGAATAAAAAGATAATTATTTTAGTGTTAGATGGAACACCATTTGTTGGTGACAATTCATATTATTGTTAATAATCTACACAAGGCCTTGTGTGGGGTGTATTTCATGTATTGTTATTTTATTTTATATTCAAAGCTTCTATTGAGGGTCTTAAAGCCTTGAAGACCTCGTTGTTATATATATGTTTTTGTTATTAAAAGGGATATCAATGTTTTAATGGTTTTAATGATTGCTTCTAGAGCACATTGTTCATACAGGTGTGGACCTCCCTTTAGGTACGGTAATTGGTAAGCTAACTTTTCAGAACATCAGTGACCATTTCGTTTTTGAAAGGATAAACACCAACAAATATGGAATGAAGCAGAATTGTTTGTAAGATGAGAAAAGAACGTGTGAATTTTGGAACTGATAACATACATCTTAGTTTTTTGAATACATTTGGATTTGAAATAGATGAGCTGCTACAAGGGAGATGTGCTTTGACGAGTGCAGTGTTTGTATGGGATGCTGTATGTCCTGTGAGCAGCAGGAGGCAGTACCTGACATCGTTGCCTCCATGGGCAAAAGAGCCGAAGCAGGCGGTGAGGATCTGCAGGAAGTGGAAAAGCAGGTACACCTCAGGCCTGTCCTTCTCCTCCTCCTCGGCCAGGTCCTCCAGAGGCACCGGAGCGGGAGCCCCATCTTCATCCAATCCTTCCAGCTCTGTGGCCAGTTTCATCTCCACCCCACACTCCTCGGCCTCAATCTCAGCCTCGGCCACAGCGTTGCAGTAGGACGAGTAGCTATCGTAGCGTATCCTCTTCTTGGTATAGGACACGCTGTTGCTCCTGCCGCCTCCTTCTCCCACCAGCTTCTCGCTGTCGTCGCGTGACTCTGAGCGAATGAGCGGCTGGACTGGCATGCCGCAGATAGCCGCGGTGTAGCAGGTGTAGCTGTTGTTGCGCCGCAGCAGGCGGTAGTTGTTGTCTGCCGGGCCGGCGTTGGAGCCAGAGCGGTCGCTTTCGTCCATGCGGCCCACGTGGATTTTGTGGAGCAGGTCTTTGTACAGACCAGAGTCCTTGTGCACTGTGTGGTAAACCTGGCCATCGCTGCGCATGTGGCCATCGAAGGTGAAGCTGCCGTTAGAGATGGGGGACTTGAGGCAGCCGTTGGTCATTGAGTTGGTCCGGCCTGAAGGAGAAAGAGTTTGAAAAAAAAGTTTGCAAGTTAAGTGATACACTATCACAGCACATTGACATCGGGTTTCCCTAAACATAGAGAAACCGAGAGGGAACTAGACATGTAAATAATAAATATTCTTTTGCAGGAAGAAAAGGGATGAACTATCTTGATTGATTGATTTAATTATATCTCTCGAAAGTCACAAGACCTATTGATCAATTGTCAAGAAGGAAGCTAGAAACACATTGCCAAATCAATGTTGTCTTTGAAAAATAATATTATTTCAGTTTTACCGTACGCCCTGCCGTTTGGCAGGATGTTGCCTCCATTAGCCAGGTTGTTGAGGTCTCCGCTGGACTCGCGGTCACTGCCCCCCCCGGTGAGCGGCAGCACGGCCTCGTCTGTGCCCTTGGCCCCTGGGAGCTCCCTAAAGACGGGGCTCTCCTCCTCCTCTTCCGGGATCTTGTCCAGACTCTCATCAGAGATCCGTGCTAGAGCCTGCTCCTTCTTGAGGCGACCTGGAGGAAATCAAGCAAAGGAGGGTTTAGTTGGACATACTATCGACACCAGATAAAACTGAAAACGCTCGCTACAAATGCTAACAGAGTTTACAGGGCATTGTATACTAATTAAAATCTTAAAATACGATAATGGTATTAACATGTGAGGGTTTTATTTTGATATGTCTAGGTAATCCTTTACAGTATGAAAGTGGAACATTATAAAGTCAAACGGCGGGTAGTAAAGACTGAGGTTTTACAGTAAAGCTTTTTTGGATTATTTCCAATTAGAGCCGTCTGATGAAATCAGTTCAACAGTTTCACAAGTGAATCAATAATTTGGCAAGTTGAAACTCAGATCATGTTTTTAAAATTAAATTGTTCCAACGCGTCTTTAGTGAAAGTGTATAGTTACTCTGAAGTAATATCAATAATGATTAATAATAAATGGCCTGATTTTGGTTGAGAAAACTATGCAGCAACATTCCACAAACACAAGTACAGCCATCAGCTGATCCTGACTAATCCCAGTGCTGACTGACCTGATGCCCCACAACTCCTCACACACCCCTCAGTACACACACATAAACTCAGCCACCACCTGCTTCAGTTTGACGGATGCAGCAATATCCAGATTAGGAGCGATAATATCACCTATAATCCTCACCGGCATTCAGAGGTCGCAACACGTTGAGCAACAGATCGGCCGCGTGCAGGCTCGGAAAGTTTGACAAACAATCGTTCTATTTTAAGTCTCAATGTCGCTGCCTCAATAAGAGCAGCTCTTTAGTTCTTTAGTTTAAGGGCTGTCAAACTGTGAGACTATCTCATATTATATCTTCATATCAGCATTTATAATGTCTTAATTTGGAAGTATTACTCAGACTGACCTTAGTCTTTGGATTGTTGAAATAAACAAATGTTCTTATTTGTCTGCATGACATTAAGTAAACCATTCAAAGACAGACTGCCTTGCTTATATCCAGCAGCTGCTCTTTCCACTGTGTTATTTATTGTGTCATGTTTTACAGCGTCGTCTGCTGTGCTGCAAGCTGATTTTTCCATTAGAGAAATAATTCCGAAAGCTTTCCAGCTCCAGGACATGATCTGAAGCTAGAGGATTTCCAAAGTGTGTAAGGAAGAGTTCACAGAGTTTCTTTGGTGGCTTCAGTGTCTCTGGCAGAGGGCAACGAGAGAAAACATCCGCTGGCATCCCTTGTTTGGTGTTGGAGCACAGAGTGGGCAAACAGACGCTGAGGCTCCGTTGTGAGGCCTGGGTCAGAGTGCGCGGCTTTTTAGATGGCGTGAGAAAGACTGGACACACACAAGCACACAGGCGCAGACACCTACCCGCTATTTTCCTCCTCATCCAGGGACAGACCAAAAACCAGACCACAGCTCCACAGATCAGCGACCCGGCTAAAGTAATTAGAAAGATCGACCACACCGGGAGCATCTCTATCCCAAGCACTGCAATAAATGGACAGACAATAAGAAAATGTAAGAAAATAACATTTTGAAAGTAGTTTTGAAGTATTATAATCTTCTCAAACTCTCGAAACAACTTTAAAGGAATTTTTGAAGGTTGCGACTGAGCTGATTTGATGGTACGTGCGTCAGACTAAATGAACAGAGTTAGTATCTCAGTATCATTACCTGGGGCTCCAGTGTACAAGATGGAGAAAGTGTTGATTCCAATAGTGGACGCATAGAAGACAGGCAGCGCTCGCAGGCCATTAGGGACGGAGTCGTCCTGTGGAGCGAAACACATTAACATTGATCAGCAACTATTTTGATAACCTGTAAATAGTTTCAGTGATTTCTTTTATTTACCAAAAGCGCAAAACATTCTGTGAACTTAAGCTTTTCAATGGTTCCGATTAGTTATTTTGTAATATACGATTTTAAAATGTAATCTCTTTGGGAAGTGAAAAAAAGGAAGTGAGATATTCAGCACAGGTTCAATGTGTGGAGAAAAAATTAGGTCAGTGACGAAGTAAAACACTTCATTCTTTCACAATGTGCTGTTTACTGCTATTATGATCTAAAGTGCAATATGAACGCCCTGCAGAGGTTTTGGGCCTCACCTCCACAAACTAAACAGTCGTGTCAAAACTAATCACCAAACATTTAGACAAAGGTTTCGCTCCACTCCACCCAATGCAGTTTGGTTTTCGTGCTCACCACTCCACTGAGACAGCTAACTGTGTCTTTGTGGAAAAGGTTAAATGTATGTTGGACACGAGCCCATATGTAGGTGCTGTCTTCCTTGATCTCAGGAAGGCTTTTGACACTGTTGACCACCAAGTGCTCCTTACAAAGCTGACGTATTTCAATTTTTCGGCAGATTCAATACAGTGGGTTAAGTCTTACTTATCGAACAGAAAACAGTATGTTTTGGTCAACGGAGTCAAATCCCCCTACCTTGTGAACCCTGTTGGGGTTCCACAAGGTTCCATTCTTGGACCATTACTGTTTTCTCTGTACATTTATGACTTGCCTAATGTATGTCTTGATTTGAATGTGCAAATGTATGCCGATGATGCGGTCATCTTTGTACATGGGAAAAGACGGACAACTTTTGGACAAAATGTCCTCTCCATTAAGGGCAGCTCATTGTGGAATAGCCTCCGAACTGAGATACGGGATTGTCCCACTCTCAATAGTTTCAAAGGTCAACTTAAAGAATGGTTTAGCAACAAACAGACGGGCAATCACCGCTAAATGCACTTTAATACAGGGGTATCTCCTCTTGCACTTTATGTAGCACTTTTATCTTCTCTTGCACTTTATATATCATAGCTGCTACATTGTACTGCCATGTGGTAAATACTTGTATATGCTGCTCATGCTCTTCCTGCATATCATGTATTTATTTTTGCTCTTCTCTTTAACATCTACATGCTACCACTGGCTCAGATAATGAAAAACAACAAAATAAGTTACCATAGCTATGCGGATGACACACAAATTTACGTAACAATTTCACCAGGAGATTATGCTCCAATTCAAACACTGAGTAAGTGCATTGAACAAATCAATGACTGGATGTGTCAGAACTTTCTCCAATTAAACAAAGATAAAACTGAGGTAATGGTTTTTGGAGCCAAGGCAGAACGTATAAAAGTTAGCGCTGAGCTTCAGTCTGCAATGTTCAAAACAACAGATAAAGCCAGAAATCTAGGTGTAGTCATGGACTCTGACCTGAGTTTCAACAGTCACATTAAAACAGTTACTAAATCAGCCTACTATCACCTAAAGAACATATCTAGGATTAAAGGACTAATGTCACAGCAGGATTTAGAAAAACGTGTCCATGCTTTTATCTTCAGTAGGCTCGACTACTGTAATGGTGTCTTTACAGGTCTCACTAAAATATCTATTAGAAAGCTGCAGCTAATTCAGAACGCCGCTGCTCGAGTCCTCACTAACACTAAGAAAGTGGATCACATCACTCCTGTTCTGAAGTCCTTACACTGGCTTCCTGTGTGTCAAAGAATAGATTTCAAAATACTGCTGCTGGTTTATAAAGCTTTGAATGGTTTAGGCCCAAAATACATGTCTGACCTACTGCTAAATTATGAACCATCCAGAACTCTCAGGTCTTCAGGGACTGCTCAACTTTCTGTCCCCAGAGTCAGAACTAAACATGGAGAAGCAGCGTTCAGTTATTATGCTCCAAATATCTGGAACGGACTCCCGGAGACCTGCAGGTCCGCTGCAACTCTTACTACTTTTAAATCCAGGCTGAAGACTTTTCTTTTTGTCGCCGCTTTTAATTGAACTATTCACATCTTAAACTGCACTGTAACTTTGAACTTTTATCCATGTATTTTTTCTTTTAATGTTTATTTTATTATCTTTTCTTTTTAATGACTGATTTTAAATGCCATTTTCTTAATGTCTTCCATTTTTGTGAAGCACTTTGAATTGCCTTGTGTTGAAAGGTGCTATATAAATAAACTTGCCTTGCCTTGCCTTGCCTTATGTATATAAATGTCATGTTCTTATATGTTGTATGTGACGGGACTACGGACGGAAATGAGCTCAAAGCTCAAATCCGGCTCAGCATTATTTTTGTTTTAAAGTGTTCATCAATGTGCATGAACTGTCCCGGTTCAAATAAAAGATTAAATGAAAATGAAAAAAAAAAAGTAACAAATCTAATCTGTACAAAGAATATATGATTAAACACATCAGAGGAGGAGTCATTGACACAGGGTCCTGCAGTCCTGACCTCCACATGATCTACCACACGTTTCTCTTCCTCACTGCCAGGGATGGCCTGTTACAACAACAGATCTGCCAGTGTTGCCAAATGGAGGTTTGGCCAAGCTGTGCCGAACTCCTGTGGACAGGTCTGTGTGTACACGCGTATGTTTGTTTGCATCTAGATTGTATTACTCAAATGTGTGGACCGATAAACTCTAACCCTACACTTCATGGACGTTTATGAAATGATTTAGTTTAAAAATAATTAAGAATTCCAGTGCCTTCGTTTAAAAGCTTAAAAACATACATGTTTACAACATACTTTTGGGCTAAAAATATAATTTAACCAGAAATACAAATTAGAAAACGTTTTCTTTTGTCCAGTTTTTTTAAGGTTTTACTTAACTTGGGTATTTTAGTCTTATCTTACTCAAAGAAAGCAGTTACTATTTCAGCATAGTTTAGTCAATCTATTGAAGCCAAATATAACCTCGTTTTTATCTTTCAAACCATGTAGTTGTAAGTTTGATTAAGTAGACTGGGCTTGATGTGTGCCGACGGTCTATTCCTGATAAAGCAGGCGAAGCACAGGAAACTACTCTGATTCAGGAAAAAGGAAAATTAAGAGATATTTTGCTTTTAATTCTTTGAAGCTACAATTTTGTTATGATGATAAAGTCACAGTTAGTATTACAACATTGCCATTTCATCTTCAGAAAAAAACGTTTAGGGAGTATATGGGCTAGGGCTGCTCAATTAATCGTATTTTAATCGCGATTACGATTATGGCTTGCAACGATTACGAAAACAACGTAATCGAAATAAAACGATAATTTTTTTATTATTACTTTTCTTTTTTTCAAATACATTTTTTTGGTTTTTCAGTTGAATTATACTTAAAGTTCAGGGTAATCAACTGTTCAACATTTTTTTCTCCAATAAATTGATGTTTTCAAAGTAAATGGATAATCGTTTTTAATAATCGTGATATCAATTATTGACCCAAATAATCGAGATTATGATTTTTGCCATAATCGAGCAGCCCTAATATGGGCCCTTTTGTTAACCCACCTTATTGAGGATGAAGTGTCGGATGAGCAAGAAGAGGAGTCCAGACATGAGTCCAGAGAGCAGAGGGGAGATGAACCACGATGACACTGGAGAGGGAGGAGAAAAAACATATTCAGCAAAAAAAGGAGCAGACTACAGTCACCCATTGATACAGGATCATCAGGAAGCCATTATTCAGGGTTACAGCTGTCCTTTTGCTCCAATTATACACTTCTGGTCCTCATTTACTTCAGTATTGTTTTACATTTCTTAAAATTATTGTGTTTGCAATAGCCAGAGGTTCTCCCTTCAGCTGAGATAAATTAGAGTTTATTTCACTTTAAAGTAAATCTCAGGACTCGGTGGAGACATTGTGAACTCTGCCTCTTGTAGTAGAGATTACACGCTGTGTAAAATGGTCGAGGGAGACATCCTTGTTAAAACAAACTAATTATTTCCTTTTATGTTTTTCAGAGCAAACGGAGAACTGTACTATGACCGTACTGGATATCTCACTGTAGCGAGATTTGGTTTACATGATGTCATTTTTCAATCGTAAACATTGTAAAAACACACACAAAGTGATCTTAGTCATTACCAATCTTGACAAGCTGCATCCACTGGACGCCCCTGGTGCCGATGGCGACCATGGAGAAGCCGATGGTGGCGCCAACAATGCAGTGAGTCCCAGAGACGGGCAGTTTGAGGAAGGAGGCGATCAGCTGCCAGACGGCCGACCCTGGGAAACAGACGCACAAATTTCAGACATCTTTCAGGCATTTCATCGTTTATTTAGTTTTCCCCCAACATTATCAAATAAAAAATGTTGTTCTGGGAAACCACTAATACACGCTGTAAACTAGAGGAATAATGCCACATCAATAAAATGCATCATTGTTTTCATTTTGTGCTAATAAATATAAAATGGTGAAATCTATCCACAGTTTGTTTTTTACTTCCCTGGATTTAATACATTTTGAATTGTTTGTAAAAGTTGGCAGAGATGAGTCTGTATCAGTATAAATGAAATCTGCAGAGACATTATTTTTCAGAGTAGTTAAAAAATTAAATAAAAAAACAGACAATTATACTTTAAATATAATCTTGAAAACCGCTCAAATGTATAATTGCCAAATGAGATTATAAAGTAAATGTAGTGCTTGTAATTTAATGGGATTTTAGTTCTCTAACAAATACTTTTTATGGGATTTACTGAAAGCCTGCAGCACAAAATGAATCTGTAGCCAGGAGCTAATGATGACAAACAATATAAGATATAGTTAATTGATCAAGATATCATTGATTTAACAAGACATCCTTCACAAAGGATCTGTTAACACAATCTCTTCCCACAGGTCAATTTATCGGGCAACACAGTTCATTATTAGAATGATCATTTGTCAGGCCTTGGAGGTTTTTTTTAAAGCACTAAATTAGTAATTGACATATACTGTATATTTTGTTTTCTGTAAACCTTCTGGATGCATTTTCCTGATTTAAGTGAATCCGTTTAAGAAGGTAAAAATTCTCATTTTGTATAAACAATAATGGTGTTTGAGATAAAGAAAAATTGGTCCGTGTTTCCTAGACACTCCCAACTCTTGGCGGCAACACAACTACATTTCCAGTGACACGGGAATCCCCTGTGCATAATGTTGCCTTTATTTATCACCATTTCCCAGCAGTCACTCTGTCATTAAAATGGCATTGTCTCAATGGGAGCCCCATTGTGCTGCTCCATTCATTCACTAAGGTAATCTGGTGTTGATGTGTAAAGCCACTGTGAATACACAACAGTACTGGCTTGTGTTTTACTGTAAATGTGTTTAAATATGAGGACAATGGCAGGCTTTCCTCTGGAAATGTTTAAATGCTGCCAGTTTGATTAACATTAGCGAAACCTCCCATAAGGTTTATCTGAAAGTAGATCAATTATGAGCAACATGCAGACATGCCAAACATTTAATTATTGCTTCTCAAATGAGAGGATTTTCTGGCTTCCTCTGTTTTATGTAATTGCAAATAAAAATGTTTGAGGTTTGGACCATTTATATAAAAATAGCGATTAGATAATGGACTGTAGAACTTGTGATAGGCACTGTTCAATATCTGTTGCAGTCCTAAAATTCATCTATTCAACAAATATCCCAAACAACGTCAACAGCATATGTTAACCTATGGAAGTGTTTTACTCTGCAAACACATTCTACCTCTTTACAGTGGTAATCACAGAGGTTTCTGTTGATACATATTTTAAAGCTGCAACTAACTATATACTATCAGATTCATTTGTTGATTATTTTTACAAATTTTTTTGTATCTATTATTTAGTCTGACCAACTGTACAAATCCAAAATATTTTCAGTTGACAAAGACAGAATTTAAGCTTTTTCCTTCGGGCCGGAGGTTAGTTGTCCCAAAGAGTAGAACGGAGCGGTATAAAAACAGTTTTATCCCAGCAGCTATTGCATACATTAACACATCATAGGAGTGTCACACAGATGCCTATTTCATTATTTAATTATTTAATTATGAATTTTGAATGTCCATGATTGTACTAGTGTTTGTACTAGTGTTGTTCTTCTTAAATGTTTTAGAAATATTTTGAGATTTGATGGAGCAGGGTGTACTTTTATTAGAGATGTGTCTGTTGTTTTTAGAGTGTGTCAGGATGGACCCCCTTTTTCTCTGCAAACAAAATCTACCTACGGGTACAAATAAAGAACCCGAACCTGAACCGTAAATAGAGAAACTTGGCAAATCAAAAGAAAGTTACAGGTTCATTTATTTTAGGATCTGCTAATTGTTTCATATATCATGTAATTATTACTCATTAGTGCGACTTTCTAAAGTGAGTCATAAGCAGCAATTACCCAACTCCCTGGATTACACTTTTATTTTTTTTATTTTTAAATGGTGGCTTTGATTTCCCAGAACCCAAGGAGACATTTTCTTACATGTTTTTTCAAAAACCGAAAGATATTCAAGTGACTGTCATATATGATCATATGCATTTTTCTTGAATATAGAATAATCAACATATCATTTCAGCTCCACATTTGATGTCAAAATTATCCAAACTTACCGACCATGGCGCTGACCTCCCCTGCCATGAGTGTAGGCACCGTCTCGTTGTAAAGGGAGACGTCTATGATGCCCTTCCGAATCGTCTCGCCCACTTTGGCCCCCAGCAGCATTGAGCCAAGGGTCTCAAAGATAGACGCCAGGATGCAGGCCTGCTTCAATGTGACCACGCCGGACCCCACTGCTGTGCCAAAAGAATTGGCCACATCATTGGCGCCCACAGAAAAGGCTAGAATAAAGGCAATGATGAAGCCAAGGATCACCATCCACAGATACGGCTCTAGATCCATCTTGATATGTTTTCACGGGGGACAAAATCCAAGTGGAGAAAAAGACGAAAATAGCTTATTGATTCTTTAAAAAATAGAAGTGCTCTGTGCGCTTATAGCGGTTGAGGTAAGTCCGCTCCTTTTCTTCGTCCCCTGGTTATAAAGAGTTCGAGGGGAGAAGTACAGCCGCTAACTAAGCGTTTTGAGCTCAGTCCAAAGATTGGAGACTAGTGATGGTGGGTGCAGGGAGCATTCCATAGCTTAGTGTGAGACGGGGTGTCCGTACAATCCTTCACCTGCCAGAGAGACAAGACACAAGAGACACAGGAACAGATTAGTGTTAAAACCCGTGATTACCCTTTTTCAACAGCATCAACCATCTGACAACGCCTGACGAGAAAGAAAAAAAAAAAGGGGCAGGGACCAGAGAGTAAGGAGGGAGTCTATGAAGACAAAACAGATTCAGTATGGATGATGACAATGCAGAATGGGCTTTGATGAAATGAGGGGAAAGCTGATAACATCTCAGATAGCCACATTAGGACATCATTTTGAGTCTGCACTTCAAAGAAATCAGATCAGACCTTTCAGAGGGCCTGCTGTTAGCACTGAGGCTATAAAAAGACCACAGTATCCAGAGTGAGAGGTGAGCAATTCTCCCAACAGAAGAGTACACTGTTAACACCTCATCCCCAACACAACAGGGCAGCTGACATGACTACCTACTTTTATTTCACAGCTTTTCCCTTTGCCACACATCCAGATAGCCTTTGACATTCATTTATAATTGAGTTTTTATATTAGACCAGATTATCCTGACCACTATCATTGTTATGTCTGACACGCTAATGCATAAACTTATATTAGACAGACTTACCAATGGTATTAAATGTTTTTAAATCACATGATGCTGATTTTACTGAAATAAAGTCGGTGGACGTTTGCTCGGAAAATTGTATTAACTTTTCTAATCTTTGCTCTTTTGGTCTGAGCATGACTGCATGGTGCTGGTGACAGTCAAAGGTACACACACGTTTTGTAACAAGCTTTTGGAGTACAAGTTCAAACAAATCGAAGGCTTTCCTGCAGTACAAAATGAAAAAAGTGAAGACTGCAATGCAGTAAGAACATCAGCAGTGTGTTTCACTGCTGCAGGGGGGGGGGGGGGGGGGGGCTAAGTTCACAAAACTGCCCTTTTTGGGCTCAGGTAAGTAAGCTGATTGTATAGTAGAAACACTGTAACTTCCCTGGTTCTGCTTGCATCAATTGTTGTCAATGAAACAAAAAAGCATTGAAAAGGGGTGAAAAGATAATTATAAGTGATGTTAATAATAAATCAAACTCTAAAGTCAAATTTGACAATAAGCAGAATGCCTGTGAATTGATCAGTGTTTTGAATAATGATGATAAAAGAATAATAATGTATAGACCTAAAATGACTAATTGATCTAAAGAAAAGTCCTATCCTTTTTAACAAATAAATCCTTTCATCAGCTATAGCAAAGAAAATATCTGATGCTTGTTGGACTTGGTTGAACAAAACAAGACATTTTAACGTGATTGTATTGAGCATATTTGACTATTTTCTTACCTTTAGTAGATGGAATGATTCATTGATAAATCAAATACTTGTTAGTTGTAGCCATAATAAAATAGCAGTTGTGGTTGTTAGGGGATCTGTTGTGATTAGAAAGCTAGGCTCTGCACTTCCTTCCTATTTATTTGATAGGAGGATAACATCAGATCCACTCAAACAACAGGCAACAGCTTCCCACGTCCCTGTTAAGTTCCACAAGGCTTATTTACATCACAACAATGGCAACATGCCTCAGAAATAGGCGATGAGGCCACCAACACTGAAGCCTCTGGTGGTCCCTGAGAAACCTCTACGCCACAAACGACTAGGTCTGGGTTCTCTCTCCTCTTTTAACTTTGACTATGCCACATAATCAGAGTCATTTCATAGGGGTTAATGGCCGCACATTTCCTTCTACGGTTAAACCAATTGTTAATGGGAGCATTAAATGTAAACAGCTTGCAGGCCGGAGTAGCACATTCCCTCAGCATGAACACGACTGTGCTCCCCATCGCGGGGGGGTGGGGGTGGGGGGGGGGGGGGGGGGGGGGGGGGGGCGAGGTTTTCTTATAACCTGCGGCACGTTACGGCTCCCTCCTCCCAACCAAGATCCCCATCTGGAACAGTTGAGGTCACATACGGTTATGCTTTATCCTATTATCAAACCACAACACATGTGAATATAGACAATAATTTGTTTTTAATCAGGTCTGAGTAAGACCCTCAAAGATATGGTTCCAGTACCTAAAGTGACAATGGACATTTGTCAGGAAAAGAGAGCTCAGGGTTTTGCAAAATCTCAGAAAGAATTGAGATAGAAATATGTGGTACTTCACTGATCCCTGAGGGAAAATTCTCTTCTCACCCGCTTCCAGAGCGCAGAGTGAAAGGATCACAGCTCCTGGACTTAAAGAGTCTTTAGAGAGAGGTCTGAGACTTCTGGGCCAAAAGTCCATAACCTCAAGTCATACAATTGTGTCCATCATGAGTATTGCTACCAAAAAAGAAGGCTTGTAAGGTCTATTTTCTCACACCTTCCTGACATTTCACCTGGGTATACGGTATATTATAGTATTTATCTGTACTTGTTTTGAAATCCCTGATGCTTAAGCCCGGCAGGGAGCTAACTTTGTCCTGCTGGGCTTGAAATATGCTGGTAAGAACCGTGACTGTATACGTTTAAGAGGAGTGTTTGCATTTTTAAAAAGTATTGAATAACATCACCTTGGGAATTTTAAATGTCCTGGTATACTGTAATACCTTTATACTGCTCAAGTCTACTAAAAGGTTACCCAAGTTATTCATTCATGATCGAACATAACAATAAAATCCTAAGTAGGTCTCTGATCTTTGTCAAATCATTCCTTAAGTGCTTCATGTGATGTACAGTTGGTTCTCATGTAGACTGGTTTATCAGAAACATTAAAATGCTGTTTCATTAAATCTGCAACAGCAGGCACGTTATTATGAGAAACCCTAAATCATTTGTGTATACGTCTCGTTTCATAATCTGGTTTTATTGTTTGTAAAATCTCTTTTGAGAAGTGCTGTATAAACACATATTTCACAGTCAATGTAGTCACAGTAGCAGACCATGAAGGACTTAAACAAGACACTGAGTAAATGTTTAATTCGGGGAACACCTCCGCCACCAGAGGACCACAGTCAAACACGGCGCTCCACAAAACACAGCTCCACAGAGGGAACAGTCTGACGCCACACCAGACAAAGCAGAGAGTCCATTGTTGAAGTGAGAGAAGGAGGAAAGATGATCACTAGTGACTCTAGTGTGGGCGTATTCACACGTACCAGGCGTTTTTAAATCAGGTCTACAATTTTCTAAACAGGGAAACTCAACATGACAGCTGCAGCTGACCCTCAGTCCAGTCTGAAGACCTCGTCCTGCTGTAACCACCAGCTCACATGCCCCCTCCCCCAGTTGCGCACATAAAAACTATTTTTCTCCAGGGCCAAGTCGTCTAGGGGTCACCTGTGGAGTCCTCTAATTGACTGCTGTGCTACACAGGAGATAAAAACAGTCCCTCTGTCCTCGTTTAAGTGGAATAAAAACATAGCCTCGTCAGTGCTACAGGAAATAGTCAGCATGTTAAGGGACTAAAGTGACAGCCTGAGGGCCCAAACAAAGCCGTAATGAAGTACATGTCGACCTTCACCCTATAATCTGTGAAATGTCTAGTTTCATCGATTTTTCTTTGTCGGGGATATTAAAAGGGTTTTTGATATGGTTCTACTAAAGCTTACAGTGCCTCAAGAATAATAGGCTAAAGTTAACTCAATGCCTGTTGGTACATTTTATTTGTGTTTAAGCCATCTTAACTATTATAGAGCAGGAGTAGTCCTGTGTTTACATTCTTGGAAAAAGGCTTATTTTCTCTCTTGCTAAGAGTTAGAGTAGATTACTGCCACTCTCATGTCTGCACATTCAATGCACACACATGCATTAAAGGAAAACTATAGCTAGCAGCTGGTTAGCCTAGCTTAGCTTGAAGGCTGGAAACACAAACTACCCTGGCTCTTTCCAAAGATAATAGCTTCATATTTACTGTACAGGCATAAGGAGTGTTATATTTGTTATAATCTAATGTGTGGTAGAAACACTACAAAGGACTAAAAACAATTAACTGTTGACAAATATTTAGTCTAAAGTACACTACACTTAAAAATCTTTCTGCTGCTCACAACATCTGGAGTGTTAGCAACACAATTAATTCAGTTCAACACATCCAAAGGCCTACAGCTACTGTGGATAACACAGCCTGGACATATCTCACATATTATATATATATATATATGACCTCTATGTCCTTGCATAGAAAATCGTGCCAGACTTTCTACATATTGATTGTACATACAGCAAATATCCAGAGAACACAGTATGTGCCAGGATTCATGCATGTCTTACAAGCCAAACAGAGCTTTTATAAAACAGATTTCTTGCCAAAAGATTGGCTTTATGATCTTTAGTAGGGGTCCTCACCACCTCAGGCTACACGATCAAGCTGTGTGACTTGTGAGCATTCACGCTGCTTTAATGAATGATTAATTGGGACCTTGAAGCTTCGAAGCATTTTGAAAGCGAAACCACTAAAGACTTCAATACCTTAATAAAATGTGTTGCATATAATGTTATGCAACCTTTCTGAAGGTTATGTTTTCAAGTGGGTAAGAATGCATTACAGGAGTATGTTGCTGTATTGCTGATCATTAGGATGCAGAGCATAAACTGGAGATGAAACAGTAAAATGCTGGATTTAATGAAAAACTCACAGCCATTGATACCGGAGGGAAGGAATGACTTTTTGGCTAAGTAGAATCATTTAGGAGATGTTTGAGATGAGGTGCAGGAACTCACTCAGAGGGACAAGTTGTGTTTTGAATAGTTGTTAAGGATAAAGTGTTTAAATGTAGACATGCACATATTACATACAGTTGTAGCGGTTCGACTATAGTTGCTGGGTGCCAGTCAGATCAAGCCTGACAATTTAGAGTTAAGATCAAGTCAAACCCTACAAAGGGTACATGTTACCGACAGGAAAAACATACATCACATGTCCCTCTTAACCAGTAAAATATTTCTATATTTTCAATATAGTAAATTAATACCTTTGAACAAAAACACACAACACATCTCTTTAAATGCAGACAAATAATATATTCAATAGTTAAAAAACAATGAGTCCCATGTGAGTGAAAAAAGTGTAATCAATATAGTTCATGAAAAATAGTCCAACAAAAATAACATAATCCACAAAACTCCGTTCCAGGTTTTCTTTGTACAGTCCACGGCTATCCCAAAACAATAATCCACATCGCGTATTAGTTTCAATTCAGTTCACCAACCACAGAAAACACATCTTCATTTAATTTCCCCATCCTCCCACACGACACTTTAAATAAATACAGATTACCCTTGTAACCGTCTTCACTTTCTGTTGTTCATTTGTTCCACATTGTATTTTTGGTTCCTACCTTTTTATGTGTAACAACAATAGAGGCGGAACTAATCTGCGTTGTTTTGTGTTACACCGGTTTGTTTAATCGACGCACTTGGTAGTTGCAACTGCAGAGCAACGCAGGATGCTAAAGAAAAACTAAGAAAGCTCAGGGAAAAATGCAGCTAAAGTTATCAGCCCCTCTAGGTGACTAGCAGCCCACGAGGTAAGTGTTCGTGCTGGTTGTTTTTGTAATTGTGTGCGGTTGAGCTGCAGGTTGTGTGTGTGTATGTATGTATGCTATGCGCTAGCCTGTGCTACATGCTATTGTTAGCTTGTGCTACATGCTGTGTGGGATATGTGTGCCGTCTATTGTTTTATTTAGTGGTGATGACATATGCATATATATTACATATTTATTTATTGTTTACCTTTTATATTTTTCTGTCTTACAACCCAGTTCTCACGGGTTGGAATAGGTCCCACAAAGAGACTTTAAAGTGCCATACAAAGAAAATGGGACATTTGCATTGTTCATATAATCTGTGTTAATGTTATTTACTTACCTTTCTAATGGAAGTTAAAGGTTGTTATTATTGTTTTGTGTATTAAGGTATCTGCAGTAAGTATTTGCAGACTAAGTAACAAAGTACATTTAAAGGACAATATCTTTCAAGTAATAAGTGTTAAAAAATGTACCAAGATTGTTGTTTGCCTATTTCATTATCACTTGTGATTTTCATTTAAATAAGGCTCAAAAGCTGTGTATAAGCTTAGATAAATCAAAGCTAACATATAAATTGGCTAACTACTTAGCTTTAAAATAAATAAATATTAGAGTTAAAAACAAACGTAATTAAACAAAGTAAAATGTCAGATGTTGAGTCAAACACTGAGAGTGATGAAGTGAGTGCAGTCGAAAACGAGCAACCACAGGCAACTGAAGATCTGAACATGGATAGCCTTTCCACACAAGAGCCACAAAGGAGCCAAAGAGTCCGCAAGTTAACGGAAAAGGGCCAAGAACTGCACGATGAGCAAGTAACAAGACTTGTACACCGTTTCAGTGTGAGCTACAAAAGGTGGAAGGATATCACAAAGGAAGCCAAACAAGCGCTGAGTGGTCAATGCTCTAATGACCTGCTGCATGAATACATCACTAAGGTAAGCCAGACCTCCAATGATGTGAATATTGTGTATGAAGAGTTGAGGCTCATTGACATTCCCAACCATGACACACGTTGCAGAGTAGACACCTGTGACGCAGTAACAAAGAAAAGCATTGAGACTGCAAGAGAACGAATAGACACAAGAAAGGATGAAAGTCAAGAGGATGAAGAAATTGGTAGGAAACAGAGTCTGTATGCAAATCTGTTGCCTCTGTTAAGAGAAGCAACGGCTCTCATGGCACCAGGTCCTCGACTCATTCTCGTAGCAACTCGAGAGCCACATCAAGAAGTTCATTCCTCTCTTCTATCAAAAGACAAGAAGCCTGAAATTGCTGCAAATGAAGCGACTTTAGAAGTAATGCTGGAACAGGAACAACAGATCGAAGAACTTGATAGACTTGAAGCTGAGGCTGCTCAGTTAAGAGCCAAACAGGAGGCAGAAAATGCTGAGAGGCAAAGAGAGTTAGAAGCCAAGCGCAGACAACTAGAGCGATTTAGAGACAGTAAAGAAGCTAAAAGCTGCAAAGGCGAGACATCAAGTATATGAACGGAGTGCATGCTCAGACGAAGAAATTAGCGAGCTGCTCCATCAACATGTTCCTCTGGTTGTGAAAGAAGAAATCAAGCATGAAAGCAGTCAACTGCAAAACCACTCATCACCGCAAGCTGCGACACAACAAAAACAAGAAGACAGTACTTCAGCTCTTATCAGAGCTCTTGCAGAGTCCATCAGTGCAAGTCGTCTACCTGTACCTGAACCTACAACGTTCAGTGGTGACCCACTGAGGTTAAATGACTGGAAGGTCTCCTTTCGTACACTCATTGACAGGAAAAACATCCCAGCTGAAGAAAAGATATACTATCTAAGAAAGTATGTGGGTGGACCCGCCAAGAAGGCCATAGAGAGCTACTTCCTGCTAGGCACAGAGTCAGCCTATCATGCCACGTGGACCATCCTAGAAGAGAGGTACGGTAATCCATTCCTCATTGCTAAGGCCTTCAGAGATAAGCTTGATGCATGGCCCAAGATAAGTTCCAAAGGCAGCGTAGAACTTCAAGAGCTCTCTGACTTCCTTCGCAGCTGTGAGGCTGCCATGTCACAGATGAAAGGACTTGAGGTACTTAACGACTGCAACGAAAACCAAAAGATGCTTGCTAAACGTCCAGACTGGTTGACCTCAAGTTGGAACAGAAAGGTCACAGAAATGGAAGAACAAAATCACACGTTCCCAACCTTCAGCCAGTTTGTTACATTTCTCACACGTGAAGCCAAAATAGCTTGCAACCCAATAACATCTCTCCATGCTCTAAAATCAAGCGAAAGCGAAAAAGGCAAGATTTTAACGAACAGAAGTCCTGTATCAAACCTATTGATTACAGAGACAGATGAAACGGCAGACAACACAAACTGTCTTTTCTGTGAGAAGGCAGGACACGGTCTATACAAATGTTACAAATTCAGGAATGAGACTGAGCGAGTCAAGTTTGTTCAAGAGAAGAAGTTTTGCTTTGGCTGTTTAAAATCTGGCCATCGCTCAAAGGAATGTAAAAACAGAAAGATGTGCGAAACATGCGAGAAAGGACATCCAACTTGTCTCCACGACAATCGCACCAGAGAAGAAAGAATGTCAACAAAACATGATGGTGCAAGAGAAAGCATAATGGAACGGCCACAAAGTAAAGCGGCAAGCACACCACGTGAGGCAACATCCAATACAGTCTTCCAGAATGTTAAAGACCCCCGTACATCCACAATCATTCCAGTGTGGGTGTCAGCGACAAGTGAGCCACATAGTGAAATACTTGTGTATGCACTCCTCGATACACAGAGTGATACAACCTTTATCCTCGAAGAAACATAAAAAAGGCTCTTCGCACAAAGAACGAAGCAGTGCAGCTAAAGCTCTCCACAATGGCTTCAAGAAGCACACTCGTGTCATGCAGGAAGCTAACTGGTCTCCAAGGGAGAGGATTCTACTCGGACAGGATAATACCTCTGCCAGTAACCTACTCAAGAGAATCCATCCCTGCAAGCAGAGACCATATTCCCACACCAGAGACTGCAAAGGCATGGCCTCATCTTGAGCTGCAGACATTTGTGGTCCAGTATGGGATACTGTCTGTAGGGTGGAAGGATGTTTATGCTGTGGTGCAGGTTGGTAGGGTTGCTGTGGTGCAGGTTGGTAGTTGTTGTTGTTATTGGTGAAATGTGGACATGATTTAGGTGGATGATGCCCCTTACAGCGCCAACAGAAAGGTTGAGGGGGTTGGCTGACTTGCACACTTGGTATTGTGGCAGCTTTAGATGTGTAAGTAGGGCTAGTTTTTTTCTGCTGTTCTTGCTGTATCTGTTTTCCTCTATCCTTCTCCAACTGATGCCCCCACTAGTCCATCCACAGTGGTAACACCACTGCTGCGCAGCTGACTTGCAAGGTGAGGATGAATGTTTTTAAGGATGAATTGAATGACCCTTCCCTCTGTAATGTCTGGTTTCCAACGACAACAGAGTGATCTATATGTATAAGCAAAATCTCTGATGCTTTCTTTCTCCCCTTGTACTCTTGTCTGCACACGTTCCTCCAACTCATCTGAGTAATCCTCAGACAAAAATGCTGTGCTGAACTTGCTTCCAAACTCCGCCCAAGTCGATGTATCCTAGCGAGCAACATCCCACCAGTCCTGTGCTGTACCATACAGAACATTTCGTAGGACGGCCATGAGTTCCTCATTTGAAAGTGGATTCAATGCAAGATAGTTTTGGCATTTTTCCAGATACAATATGGGGTCCTCACAATCCTCGATTCTACCGAACGAGGGGAACTGCATATTAAATGGGGCTTTTACCATAGACTGTATATATAAATGGACGTAGTGTCCGTGACGTCACCCATAGGATTCTGCAGAGTTGCCGAGAAGCCCTTAGTAGGCAGAGTCGGCCACTAACGTCTCGACCAATGGGTCCATTTGGGTATGGGCACGTCACTGTATCCAGGAAGAAAACAATGGAAAAAGAGAAATCTTCAACGAGGCGTTCTGGGTGCATAGACAGGTATTTTCTGTGTTTGTGACTTTGCAGACCGTTTACATGCATAAAAACCTTCATAACACACAAGGGGACGGGTAATAACCGGAAAAGCATGACATGGGATCTTTAAGACCTAATATAAATAAAAGGGTCGCGTTATAAAACAATTCACTCACCAATTCATAATCATGAAGGTGGTATCTAACTATATCCCGAAAATGTGTTTGCATCCAGGAGCAGAAACATGTTTATTTCTGCTGTAAAGTTGGGCATTCTAACATGGGGGTCTATGGAAATTGATCCTTTCTGCAGTCATCGCCTATCAGCCAATAGATGAACTGCAGTTTGTGGCACTTCCTTATTGGCCTCCCGGCTCTGCCCCAGAGTTTGCCGCTTGGCTTTTACCAATAAATCGTCCCTGAACTGCAGCCTCTGCTGGAAAAGTGAGAAGGTCATGGTTGACGTCTGGCTGCATGGTAGGCTGGAGTCTTTGAAGCCTAGCAGTAAGCAATGGAGGCCCAGCTTGCCGCACCACAGACTCACTAGTTTGGCTGGGTGTATCTACAACTGATGACATTTGTAATGACACAGAACGTTGTTTGATTGAAGCCACATCCTCTATCATACTAAATACTTGTTTTGAACAATTGTTGACTTCATCCTGGAGGATGCTGTCCATATTAGCCATGGGTGCAATAACACTGTGGATGTCTTTCAACACTTCTGAGTGATGTTGATTTAAACGCCATTTTAGTGTGTCTGTTAACTGGGTCCTCAGGTAAACCACATATTTCTCCATTTATTTTAAATCTTGTTTTTGAACGTGTTGCTCCTTCCTTAGACTTTGCACCGTTGCCTCCAATGATTGAATTGAGAGTTTTAGATAGTCCAACTTGTAAGCGTCGTTAGCACCATCTCCATGGAGCTTTAACTTTGGGATAGGCAGGCCTGCCTCAGGGCAGAGATCAATGTCCAATAATGACTGCTCTGTTTGATCCACTTTAGTAGTGTGGGTGCCATGAGCTCTATCATCCCCAGAGGGCAGCGTTTCCTGACAGAGATCCAAATTCTCCCCGATAATCCTTTCCCACTCCGAAGTCATTGGTCATCCGCTTAACAGTTAATGTGTGTTTCCATTAATAAAGATTGTCTTTATCCCTTCTTAGAGATGTCCAACTGGTGTGTGTTTTGTTTTTTTCGAGCCCCACATTGGGTGGCACTTTTAATGTAGCGGTTCAACTATAGTTAGTGGGTGCCAGTCAGGTCAAGCCTGACAATTTAGAGTTAAGATCAAGTCAAACCCTACAAAGGGTACATGTTACCGACAGGAAAAACATACAGCACATGTCCCTCTTAACCAGTAAAATATTTCTATATTTTCAATATAGTAAATTAATAGCTTTGAACAAAAACACACAACACATCTCTTTAAATGCAGACAAATAATATATTCAATAGTTCAAAAACAATGAGTCCCATGTGAGTGAAAAAAGTGTAATCAATATAGTTCATGAAAAATAGTCCAACAAAAATAACATCATCCACAAAACTCCGTTCCAGGTTTTCTTTGTACAGTCCACGGCTATCCCAAAACAATAATCCACATAGCGTATTAGTTTCAGTTCAGTTCAACAACCACAGAAAACACATCTTCATTTAATTTCCCCATCCTCCCACACGACACTTTAAATAAATACAGATTACCCTGCTTCGTGTAGTCAGGTCTGAGTATTAAGTCCAGGCCGGGTTTTATGCCGTCTTCCCTGACTATACTCCCAACCCAGAAGTGTCAGCGCCTGCCGGCGTTCTATTTACATTTCCGAGAGAAACAGCGAGCACCAGCTTCCGTGCAGCCAATAGAGGGGTTTTTCCCTCCGTGACGATTGCGCTGTCCGTCAGCGTCTCCGCTTCCTCAAAACAATCTCTTCCATTTTGGTTTGTTCGCCTCTTTTATCGACCACCCTTGTCAAAGCTGACGAGACATTTTTAATGGCTTGTGGAGGAGTGGGCGGGTAGGTTATGTATCACAGGAGGGATTGTGTGTGTTGGTATGACAGGTTTTACAACAGAATAAAAGGAATTTCACTTTAAATTATCATTCATTCATTTCCAATTTCTACACAACAAAATAGAGTTGGTTTAAAAGGCCACATGGAATTAAATACTGATAATGTGTCAGAGAGCCTTGCATTTATTTCTTAAAGCCCACCTTTTTCTTTTCAAGGGGCAGCGGCTCAGGTTAATTGACTTTATCTGGCAGCAGGAATCCAAGTACCAACAACACTATTGCGAGTAACTGTTTAATGTTCAGCTGTGATATGTTTGTTACAATAAATAGATAATCCTACAGTTACATACAGCTTTCCATGTTGAACTCAGGTGAATCTTTTATAACCTTCTGCACTAAAGTGTGTCAGGACCGCTGTCCAGGGTGCTGAACCGGAGACCACCAGGGATGTGGGAGCTGTCCGAGGTGATTGCTCTTGATTTTATGATAGCTAGCAATATTTGAGTGCAGCTACTTTGGATTATAATTGCCCAATTAATTTCAGGCGGATTTTAATTGACGACTCATTATGATGTTTTCGTGATGTTGTTAAACTGATGTAACCGTGGCTACCACTTTTGGAATCATCTCCATAGACTCCAGAAAATGGGAGATTGGTAATTTATGGACAAGTTGAGAATATTTAGTTGAAGTTTTTCTTCTTACACATATATGCAACTCTCTTTTAGAAAACTTTAAATCCAAGTACTCCCACCATTTGTTACTGCCATTAGATGAGATTTTCTAATATTGGAAATGTCTTCGAGTTTGTATGATTGTATGAAACTTTACTATCTGGGGATTGCTGTTTCCCAGGAGGTAGACCAGGTCATCCACTAATGGTTGCCGGTTCAATCCTCTGCTGCTTCTGTCCGCATGTCTAAGTGTACTCTAGCAAGTCAACACTGACCCAAAATTGCTCCCAATGGGCAGGCCAGCGTCTTGGAATGGCAGTGGTGTGTGTGTGAGGCAAACTATAATAGGCAATTTTCCCTCTGAGGTATAAAAGCATAATACATTAAAAGCAGTATGTTACCATCTCATACTCAGCCAGAATTAAATTGCTTTCCCATTAAAAAAAGATACTCTAAATAAAATCACTTGAGAGTGACATGCTCTCTGAGGCTACATGCTCTTGACGATTATTTCTGGATGACACATTTTCTTCCTGTGGGTGCCAGGTGGCAAAACATAACAAACATAATGAGGGCACTGACACAGAAAACACTATGTGGGGAAACAAGACTAAATTAGGTCCACAAGTGATCTGTGCTTGAATATTTTTCAAGATGCCTAGATGAGGACACATTTAAGGGAAGTTGCTCAAACCATGTGGAGAATATTGACCTTATTTTACAAACTGAAGATAATGTGTACTATCCAGCTACTTCACAGAGCATAATAACCTGTTACGGCACTGGGCTCTGGAAGCTTTTGTTATGTTATGTTCCCTGACTGAAGAGAAACTTCCTGTGATCACTCGCTGCCATACAGTGCTCATTAATCTGCCTCAGATGCCACTGCAGCACAGCTGCTGCAAAACACTGTCACGATCTACAGGCTGCATTGACATACGGCTACACTTTCCACGCAATGATTTCAAAGCCCCCCCATCCTCCACTCATCAACTAACCTTTCATCTGTAGGCACATGCTGAAAGGACAAGAGAACATACATGCAGCGTCAGAGGATGACTCACAGTAGCATCACTACCGGCACTATCTCCTCTGCCTACAAGGACACTGTCCTGCAGTTGTCATCTACCAGATGGCTTATAAAGTTAAGAGCTATGGTTAAGACAAAAAACAGAAAAAAGGGACGAGTAGGCCTGTAAATCAACTCCACTCACCTTCATGTCTTCTCACATCAACGGAGAGAGAGAAAGTGGTGGAGATGAATGAATGTCAAAGACAGAAATGACAGTATTGGGGATAGAAACAGACGAAAGGAAATATTCGGTTGAAAAATAAAAATGGACCAGGATTAAAACTGAAGGGTGAACATGTGATATGACGAGAAATTAAATTATGACAGTGGAAGAGAACGGCTGATGGCGGGAGGAGTGAAAGGAAGAAGATAAATCAGCAGGTTGTAGTGGTGTTGCAGGAAAGAGAAAGAGCGAGCGAGCGAGCGAGCGAGAGGAGAGCAATCCGTGCAGCCAGCTGAGTCTAGACTGCCTCTTAAAGGAAAGGATCCACATTCACAGCACACGCCAGCCAATGACGAATGTGGAAGAAACATGTGTACCGCTGACTGGCTGTCCGTGAGCAGGGGGGACGGACAGATGGAGAGGAGGCAGCCAATGGCGGCGGAGGAGGATAACAAACGAGGGGGAGAAATGAGGGAGAGGAGGAGAAGCTGTGTTGAAAAGCATGCCGATGGATCAAGGGCATTGGGAGCATTCCCTTGGTTACTTTGGTCAATATAATATGCACATTTGAGCAACTACATACTGAAAGACCTGATCAGTGTGAGGTCTGGGTTACACAATAATCTATAATGCAGTGGCTCAGTCAGTAGGGGCTTGGACTGGGAGCCGTAGGGTCGCTGGTTCAAGTCCCCGACCAGACCTAAATATGGAGTGTGGACTTCTACTTGGAGAGGTCCCAGTTCACCTCCTGCCCTGCCGTGGTGCCCTTGAGCAAGGCACCGGACACCCCCCTTCCCCCCCCACTCCCATTGCTCCCCGGGCGCTGTACAATAGCTGCCCACTGCTCCTAGTACTAGACTCCTTGTACTAGGATGGGTTAAAAGCAGAGGCCAAATTTCACTGTGTGTGCTGTGTGCTCTGCATGTGTGACCATTGAAGAGGGTTTCATCCCTCCCTATTCTATAAGGCATAATGAAATGAGTCGAGTCACTTCGGGTCTTGGTAACACCAGGCGGTTGTCACACAAGTGCACACACTATCTCAACACTGTCATTTGGCTGCGATCCGCCCATCACTTTCTCTGCCGTTCTCTCTCTGCCACAATTGTGCCTTTCAAAGACATGCTGAACAGTATGTCTTTATGTGACTTGGTCTCAGCAGGCGGAGACCGCGCCGTCTCTTTGACACAATTAAGAGTGAGGACCACATTCACTGCAGAGTCACAGAGTCCACAACTCTTCAGCAGTTCCTCAACACTCACCCATAATGCTACAAGAAGCATGGGTATATATAGCAAGTATATTAAAGACCAATCATGAAAAAAACTAATTTTTGTATGGCTTATGCACATTTATATGGGTATCTAGAGTGCCTACAAACCCACAAACTGTAAAAAGATAAATAATAAAAAAAGGACAAAAACCTGGTCAGTTTTGTGTGCGCTGCCATGTTCAGATAACATGAGTATAAGAAATAACTCTAATAAGTCCATTTAACAGGTAGATAAAGCAGGAGTATAATGAGTAAAAGCTTCCTGATATGTTGCGGTTAACCATGATCGCAGCACAACACTCTTCCTCTTTTTGAACAGTTATTGTATCTTCATAAAAAAAAAAGTAAACCGATAGAAAAAAACGCTCAAACAAAACTATGCACCTCACACATTCCTCAAGTCTTCCAGGTTATTGCGTGAGCTCCAAACAATCTTTGTACTTATAAAACCATTAAAAAAAAAACACACTCACGCACACCTTTGAAGCTGAGGACATGTCTGGGCAGTTCAGGTCATGTTCCCTTGGTTGTCACATACTGTGCGAGGACTAGAATAGGGCAGATAAATGCATTGGTCCGGTAACACTCAGAGGTCTGATCTGTCTTTCTGCCTCTCACTCATTCTCTCCCTTTCTGTCCCCCAACTGGCCCTGCCGGCTAAAAAGCCTGTGTGCGTCAGCTGCACCTGCTGCCTCTGACTCTGCGCTCACAGCAGGGAGGCGCTCTCTCCTAGAACCAAAACACACACATACACTGGACAACAGTGTCGGGACCAGTCAGCCTCCATGACCACGACGGGGGTCTCTTAAGAATGACAACAACTGTGTGCATGACTGAGAAGAGAATGTCGTTTCAAAACTGTCTTCAAAGACTCCTCTCTAACACACACACACACACACTTCCATAAATCCTCTCTATTCATTCTATTTTCTCTCTGCCGCTGTGGCTCTGCATTGCAGCACTAAGTCAGGTTGTCAAAGAGCAAGTGACTGTGGTAATCCTTCAGGTTGCTTCTGACGGCCATTACAAGCACACAGGCAATCCATCAAAAACTAAATGTGGGACTGCAGCTAAATCATTTGTTTTTAGAACACTTTTTTTGTCCAGATAGAGATGAGTTGTAATCTCAGGATGACTCTTTGCCTGACTCTCATGGCACAATCGAAATCAACACTTCGTTTCAGGCTGTATGAATATTTATTTTTCTCTTCATAGTTTGGGTTTGACACAAGAACTGACTACATGTGGCGTCAGTTTCAAATGTCATTTTGGGTGTCAAATGTGCACCTATACATGTATGTGTAGAAACACAGGACTAATAAGTATATGCCTTCAGTAGAATAATGATATTGTGAACAAAGTTGATGATTACATAGATTGATGAATAGGCTTTGTGTTATTGGCACTCACAAAGATAAACAGCACCCATAAATAACTCTGAGTTAACCATCTACATATTTTTAAACACTCGTCTTTCACAAGGCCGTTTATTGTGAATTCTGTGTAGGTCTTTGCAGCTCGAGTCTTCTTCTGTGCATAAATATGGCAGTTACCTTCTTCAACCCAGTTTCAAGGGCTGACAAAATCAGAGAAATGTTGGTCTTGCACTCCTGAACTGAACACATATCTGAGCCTTTAGCAACACTAAAGCCGGCCGTGTTACAACAGCAAACAATTGAGCCCCCCCTCTGGCTTCCAGTGTTGAGTAAGTCTTATGTTTAAATACTTTTTTAAGGTCAGCTCTCTCTGGTTTCAGTGGAGACTGTGCACGGGTTTGACTCCCTCACCCTGAAATGGCAAAGTGACTGAAGCGACTCCTCCCTGATCAAGTCCCTGTACAACCGTTTTAAACAACTGAAACTGAGCTGTGCTTACACTGTTTGTTTACAACAGCTCCATACAAATGCATGTAGATGACTGATTGAACATCTAAAAAGATGCAAAATTCATGATTTCCAACATATTAAATACATTTGGGATTTGATGTGATAATCTAGAAAAAGGTCTTCAGCATGTGTATCCACGTAAACACACACAAACACGTATAATGCATTAAAACCACAAGTTTAAAATAGCAGCAACACAAAGGATGCAGCTCCCAAAATAGGGCTCTTAGAAACTATTAATCACCTCTGAGAATAAACCATGCTCACAACAGGGATCCTAATTGACCAATCAAATTTGCTTGAAAGATGAATACAGAGCCAACTGTTTTATTACTAACTGTAAGGGAGCTCGTTTTGTTGGCTAGCCTTCATATCATAGGACGATACCGACACAATTAGGCCTTGTACATACCAACACAGAAGGCTTTTTGAGTTTGAAGTCCGCCTTTCTTCTCTTTCAACCATCTGCCTCCATGTTCCTGTGTTTAGGAGTCATCTTACCCTTGACCCTCTCTCTGTTTTCCTCACCCCCCTCCTGCACTCAGCTTCAGCCGGACGGTTCCAGTTCTCTTCCACGAATCAGAGCAGGTGCCCAAAAGCGACACCTGCCCCCTTCACCCCTGAGCATCCTCCTCTGCTTCCTCCTCCCGTTTCTCGTCTTCTTAGGTGTGGAAGCTGGGAAATGTTGACCTGGCTCGATACTTGCAAAGCACTGGCGGGACCTCCAACTTACCCCCCTCTCTCTCAAACGCTGAGACTGGTAATATAATGTTGGCATGCTCTGCGGTATTACAATGTGTTACTGGAGCAAAGTGGGTGAGGGTATTAGTGAGTGTGGAAAACACAGCACAGAAAAGGTCAGGAGATTCTGTGAGAAAGGAGAAGTAAAAACATGACTAATGATGCTTGAAGCTACGTCCACACTAATAGGGAGGAATTGATCTTGTCTTCTCCGTTTCGGTCTTCCATCTGCACCAAGGTGCCGACTGACCAATTAAATCGTAACGCAAGTGCTTTACACAGAAGAGATCTACAATTGCTAGTCTTGTGTTGTGCTTTAAAAGTAAAGAAAAATGGTCAGTGCTGAATATGTGAATATAATATTGAATGTTAACACAAACGGGTCCAGATAGTTCCAAATGAATAACCATTATAAACAACTAGTGCTGTCAATCAATTAGAAATGAAACCGCTTTAATCATGATTAATGAAGTTTAAAATACAGGTATTTATTTGTATTTGGGGGGTAACATTTAATTTCATTTTAATGCATTACGGTTTCCAGATGAATTGCGACCATAAAAGTGTTAATGTTGACAGCCCTATAAAAAACATTTCCAGGAGCTCAGCTGTACTTTGTTCTTTTTCCGGGCAAGTCTTTTATTTATTTTTCAAATGACCACAATGACTGACGGTTAACACGTATGTTAAATGTTCTTGTCCGTGTCGTGTTTCATGGTAGTAGCATTCTGTGAAATATTCGACATAGTGCTAGAGTACTAAAGGTGATGAAAGATGAAAGGCTAAGGATTTTCTTTTTTTAATGAACAAGGTTTGAAGTATCTACTTTGCTTGTTTCTTGGCAAAATGTATGTACGATTATTTATTTTATTTTATTTATTTAAAGGTGGGGTAGGTAAGTTTGAGAAACCGGCTCGAGATCGCTAGAATTTGAAAATACACAACCGGAGAAAATCTGCCACTTCCTTACAGAGCCCCTCCTCCAACACACACGAACGCGCACATGACCAATGAGGGCACGAGATAAGTTTGTGCACAGATGGAAGGCTGACAGGCTGACAATAAATCCAGTTATTTTAGCTGGGCCGGCTAAAATGATTGGTCGTGCTTTTTACAGTACTACGGCTTCCACAGATGACATTTTGTTATGGATTTTTTGTCAAAGCACTTAAGATATTCATTGCTATCGGGATGTTAAGAGCATTCCATGGAATATAACAAAAAGTGTATCTCGAGCCGGTTTCTCAAACTTACCTACCCTACCTTTAACATTTTTTTTGTATTTTTTTTTTTTGTATTGGTTTTTCAGTTGAGTTATACTTAAAGTTCAGGGTAATCAACTGTTAAAAACATACTGTTCAACATTTTTTTTTCAATAAATTGATGTTTTCAAAGTAAATGGATAATCGTTTTTAATAATCGTGATATCAATTATTGACCCAAATAATCGAGATTATGATTTGTGCCATAATCGAGCAGCCCTAGTTGTTTCTATTCATTCTGTGAGTACATTTTTGACCTTGGATGGTTATCTCCCACCTGTGAGGACAGAACGGCAGAGGGAGCGGGGGAGACCCAGAGAGGGAAAAGGGGAGAGAACGCCCCTCCTAAACTGGATCTAGTGGCCTGTGCCCTCTTGCTCTTAATCCTGGCTTCCAGCACATGACCCAGCTAACAGTATTATGGAGTGCTTTGATTAGACCTGCTGCTGCGCGCACGTTGTGGGAGACGGTGCGGCAGCGGGGGACACGGGGTCCTTACCTCGCCACCACTTTGCATGAATGCCAGGCACACACACACACACACACACACACACACACACACACACACACACACACACCACACACACCCCACACACACACACACACACACACACACACACACACACACACACACACCACACACACACACACACACACACACACACACACACACACAACACACACACACACACACACACACACACACACACACACACACACACACCACACACACACACACACACACACACACACACACACCACACAACACACACACACACACACACACACACAACACCACACACACACACACACACACACACACACACACACACACACACACACACACACACACACGGCTGGCTGGATTAGGCCTGCAAATCAGTCAGTCAGTGGATTAGCCCTGCACTGTTATTCTAGGTGAAAACGAAGAGTAATGCTGGAAAACGTGCTGCTAGCATTAGCCGCGGCTGACAGGCCGTAGAACGAGCTGAGAAACTGGCACTTAGACCGGTCACAACAGGGAGGGGAGTTTCACATGACGACTTCAGCATTAGGCTTTAATCGCATCAAGGGGTCTACCAAGGGAGACTTTATGAACTTAAGTAAGAAATCATATTAACCTGTTTGTAAAGTTTGCAATTGATCGGAAAAAAACAACCCACACTGGTTTGGTATAAAAAAAAGTCGATCTGAATTGTTTACAACAATTTATTCTTTCAAAAAGAGCTGGCACTGAAATATTTTCTGATATAAAATATGTTTTCTTTTTAATACTATATTAAAGGGGACCTATCATGCAAAATGCACTTTTTGATGTCTTTTATACATAAATATGTGTCCCCGGTGTGTCAGGGAACTCACGCAGCGTCAGAAAATAAAACCCTCTCTCTTTTCCTCCGTACCCAAATCTCTAAAAACGGGGCTACAACGGAGCTGATTTAGATTTGAGTCCGATATGACGTAATATCGGAAATGTAGGCTGGCCACGGCCCTATCAGAAACGTTGCTATCAGAAACAATGCCCGACTGTTTTGGACGTAATATGGTCGGTGCATGTTTACATTAGCATCGCTAACACTCAGAGCTAACCTGTACTGCACAGAGCATGTGTGTGAAGAAGCAGGAAATAAAAAGGAACTCACCTTGTGGTATAACCGGCAAGAGAGAAAGCCTTTGAGCTCCATACTGTTTCAGAAATAATCCTTGATAATCCATGATATGGCGTTTCATCACCGCAGTATTTGCCGGTAGAATCTCCCGCATGAGCTCAGCCCCCTCCTTTTAAAAAAAAAAAGCTTTATAGCCTACCCCAAATCAGCACTTTTGAAACAGGAAGTGAAATAGAGGGATATGAGTCATGGTTAGAATGGGTGATCTGTTTGGTATTTTGAGCAAAACACTTCATAGACATGTTTTTTATATATTTGTATATATCCGAGACCTATGCTATTGCCTAAAAATAGCATGATATGTGCACTTTAACACAAAGATAATTATTTTGCTCACTACAGTGAAGACAGTGCTTGAGTTTGAGTTGTGCTGAAATGTATATTGGCACCATTATCGAAAGTTTGAACGATACATACACCTGTTACAATGCATTTACCACTCAATATTGTAGAATTTAAAACAAGTTATGTTATGTTCTTTAAATATCATGAAATAGGGAGGGAAACTTGTCACATTTGACACCAATAGTGTAAACTGTAAACCAAACCCTAATTTTGCACAGCACGTCTTCCCTGTAGGAGTTGAACTGTATGCTGTATTCCATCTGAGGGAAGATACATGATGTACCACAGAAATGTCTGACTAGTGAAAACCTAAGAGATTTTAATTCTCTCTGGCAAGATACTGAAATTTGCCAGTGAACCAAGATTCGACAAGATATTGCGTTGTGGCAAAAGCCAGATCCAGTCTAGCTGAATCTTTTCTAAACTATATAAACGTAGTCTTCCTCCCAAAAGATTGATGAAGAAAAACTGAACAGTCCGCTGGGAGGTTTCCTGACATTGGACAAATCTGTGTACTACCAAAGTCACAATCTTTTATCGTCAACATAGTAGAAAGATTGCCTGGCAGGAGAGTTAGATCCATGCGGCTACAGCTGCTTTCACTACTTCGGAAGCATGAATGAGTTAATCCTAAAATGACACACTGTGTGACCAGTGTTATCTATCACATGTTTGCCAGTAGTGGAGCACACTTACAGCACATGCACACACGCTCACAGATTGTACTTTTCGACTTAAAAAGGGCAGGTGCTCGTTTTTGCATTCGTGTGGCAAGTTTGCAAATCAGGTTAGAACCAGACTGAACTTATGATACTGATGATTTCTATCCTGCTATGAATGCAGCAATCAAAGTAGAGAAAGAGGAGACCTTTGATATTGTTTTTTCTCTAATTCTGTCTGTCAACTCAAACGGTTTCTTACATAATGCCACTAGTTCAGGCTATTAAGGAACATGTTTTAACAGTTGTTAAAGTGACTCTAAGGAAGGGGAGATATTTTTGGGTGAAGCACAGTTTGAGGTTGTGTGTGGCATGTGCTACTTTCTTTGTGTCCGAGTGCTGTCGCAGCATGTTCGACGCTGAAGGAAAGTCATTGTGACAAGTGGTCTGCTGGTGTTCCAGTGATGGAGGGTCAATGAGGAGGGTGGGTTTGTCTGGGTCACCTCTAATCCTTTTGGGATACATAATTTCCTTTTCCACCTATCGCCTCAAATCAGAACAAAGTCTAGCCCCACCTACCATTTCAATTTTTCGGGGGCACAGTTAAACTCAAATGCCCTTGTGTTTTTCTCATTTGCCACAAAAATTGAAATGGTAGGTGTTCTCTTAATATGCCATTAAAAAAAATCCATGTACAACGCAGTGTTTCCCACAGATCTGAAATATGGGGGGGGGGTTGAGGTGACATGCCTTTGTGACGTGCAACAACATTAACATTAACCTTAACCTTTCTGTTGGTCGCTTGTTAGCAGACCCTTCACGCGATGGCAGAGCGAACAGGTACAGGCAGGGCCCATAGTGATAGCCCTATAGTTTAAATCTACTACCCACAAATAAACATATGGACATGGGTTACTATTTCAAAAAATGGTAAATGTATTTAGGAACCTATCCATGTGATTTTAAGTCGGGGTGGACCTCAAATCTTCTAGGGGGGTCCGGGGGCATGCTCCCCCGGTAAGAGTTTTTATTTTATTTTGAAGTTAAATGCATCAATCTGGTGCACTTTCAGGGGAAAATAAAGAGACTAGATCTATGGGAACACCTATATCACATGGGTCAAACTCAAGGCCCGGGGGCCAAATCAGGCCCTTGGTGGATTTAATTTCGGCCCGCAGGATAATTTCTAATTACTATTAGAACTGACCCGCCGGTATATTGCACGCACACCTTTACTCAATCCTGAGGATTTCCTCAGCTCAGAGCCTGAGCCCAAACATTGATGAACTTGCACCCAAGACGAGATGCCAAGTATCTGGCTTAGTGTGCATCACAGAGCAGCAAACTGAGTTTAAATGGATGTTTCCTTCTGCACTTTTTTTCTTGCGACAACAGGGCATGTTTGTTTTTGTTTTTGAGGGGAATTGTTTTTTTTAAGCTGTTGTTGGCCTGTGGAAAAATGTAATCATAAGAAATTACTCTGGAAAAACTGCAGATAGAGCCATAAGAAATGAATGCAACTGATTATTTAATGTTTAATGTTGTTTTTATAGGCAATCATTTAAGCTTTGTTAATTCCAGGTTTAATATGTGCAATAAGTTCATTTCAATAAGTTTTGCAATAAACGTTGAACTAGTCCGGCCCTCGACTAGTACCCATTTTTCAATTTTGGCCCACTGTGTATTTGAGTTTGACACCCCTGACCTATATGAAACAGAACTGTTAATATTTCAATAATCATAAAGTGTATCTTACCTTTTTTCCCCTAGTTAACTTTTTTATTTTTTATTCATGCATATTTTACTAATCACTACCCCCTCAAATGGAAATATATGCTTACATAAATGGTGACCAAACCGTTTGAGACCCACTGAGAACTTAGACTAAGTCAACTATCTAAACACTCAGAGAGTCCTTTACCTCACCTGAGCTGAGGTTATCCCGAGCTTGAATGACACACAGAGACCAATCGAGGGCTTTGATTTATGATCTGTATGACAGTGGCCATGTCGGCAGGCCAAATCATGTAGACAGCCAGTCACCCTGTGTGAGGCAGGCCACTTAACAGGCCAGGCCATCGGGAAACCCCCCGGTCCTCCCGATGGCCAGTCCGGGACTGGGTACAGGAGGCGTAGAGCGAGGGATCATTGTCCACAAGTTAATCGATCGCAGATGGCGTCTATGCGCGGTCGAAAAAAAAGTGAGATCAGCTGCTGGGCTCTCAGAAGAGGGGGAGGAAAAGAGAGGCTCCGTTTTTTATTCTTATATAAAGTCGTTATCAATTTGTTTTAAAGCTCAATAAATAACAAAGAAGACCTTTGACCGGCACTTTTCTAATTTTGTCCGGAAGATTTAAACTTTAACGGACATGTTGACCGGCGAAAAAAAATCTAACTGAAACTCTGCCGCACGGTTCCCTCGTCCCTTGGAAGAGGCGGAGAGGTGGGTGTTTTTCATCTGCTGGTGGACTAACCGGAGAGATTTACAGCAGGAGCAAACGCTTGCCTCGGGGAGGGAGAAAAAGAGCCAGAGCGTCCACAGCAGAGAATAAACAGAAGGGCAACCATGGCAACCATGCACGGGAAGTCTTCTTCGCTGCTTTTGTGGCAGGAGTACAGCGCCACTTACAGGCCTGGCATATGTACTACAGCGTCTCCAGCGCTTTCGAGCGGTCTCGTGTGAACGGACACGTTTCTGGTGCCTATTGCGTGTGGACGGAAGACTTTTTTGATATCGATTTCGGTCCGTTTGCGTTATCGTCCTCGTGTGGCTCCAACCTTAAGGTTCCTTCAACTTCCTAACATTTTCACTTTGCAGTTTTTAAGGCACTTGCACTCCTTTACATTTCAATATTCAAATGTATAAAACGTGTTCCGTCTGGGTAAAACCACCCATCATATATTTGCCAGCCTTAAACAGAAGAGTGTATGTGTAAAGATTATGTTGACAGGTTTGTTGACCACAGTTCAGACTAAAACTGGGTAAGCCTTCTCAGCATTACTGGGTGCTGGTTGCTGGGGTCACTTACAGGAATGTGTGAAACATTATGAAGATGTCATCACCTGTTCAGTGCTGGGGACCCTGGAGAGTTTAAATGGTATTTAATCCTCGTCTCTCGTTTACTGGCCTGACATTACCCTAAAAAAGCATCTTGGCTCAAGCAGAGGACCTGTTCGTTCTGCACGCTCCACTTTCAGAGTTCTCTCCAGGGTTTCTTGTAGTACAGATGTATTTTTGGTACCAGTGCATTTTCTAGGCTCCATTCCAACATTGTGCTCATTTCTCTGTTTGGACTATTATAGATCTAAAGAGGGCCAATTACACACTTTATAATTATTAAAGGGTGAGCAACAAGACCGGTATTAAACTACTTATCATATACTCCACTCAGTTTGAATACCCTGATTATTCCCCTTTAAACTGAAAAATTGCCCTCTAATGCCGACTTAGGCTCTCTGCCTTGTTAAGCGTAATGCTATGACTCAGTGCAGCAATATGTGATACAATATTATTCCCTGTACACTATACAATTACATGTCTCCTAGGTAAAGACAAATTATATCTTTATATCTTTATCTGCTACTCAGTAGTATGTATCTAATACCTAATATATATATATATATATATATATATCATTCCAATAACTTGTATATAGACTCGTACTGCACTATTCCACATCATAACTTTATTTCATTTTTATAACTATTATTATTTTTGTATTGCTCATGCTCTTATTGTTATTATGTTATGTTATTATGTTGCATTGTTGGAGAAGCCTGTGACATAAGATTTTCAACTGCATAATTACTCTGTAGCTATGTCAGATTGACAATAAAGAACCTTGAACCTTGAACCTAAATAATTTAGTAGTTCTGTGTTTGAACAAACACTATTGGAGAAATCATTCAGTAAAATAAACATTGTGAATAGGAACTTTATCCACATTTTGATATGTCATGGACCAGATTGGTTAGTACCAAAGATGTTGCATAATATATGAGATGTCACCATAACTGACACACTGATGCAATGGCAGTTTGGGGGTCAATATTGCTTTTATAACGTGATCAAACATTTACCACAATGACGACAAACCATCCCAGAAACCGTGAACCATAAGATGTTGACAATGTGTGAACGAGTTACTTCTAGCCTGTCATCGAAGTGGGTAATGTCACTGATCAGCACACTGGGAAAAACCTGGGTTATAGATTCCAAACGTTAAAATTGTCAGTAAAGATTAATTACAGTATGAACGTGCAGTAGAGCTTAGGAGTCTTGAGGGCTGTTTTTATGATTAACATGTCACAGAAACTATAGTAACCAATATAAGTGTTGAGTTGACAGTGTTGGTTTGTTAAGGAAGCCACCAAGCCAGAACTCGGAAAACTCAATGCTATCACCTGACATCATGTAAATTGCTATGTCAGATATGTGCCATACCTACTCATCTCAAACAGAATGATTCACATTCATACCTGCCATTGTTCTACCTAGCATGTCCCCAAACACACAAAGTGGCTCTCTTTCTGTTTAGACACCACTTCACTCTTTCTGACAAACTGAGTCCGACTTCCAGCCGAGCTGCTTTCTGAGGTGTCACATATCCAGCACGCACTCTTGTTGCTGAAGGCAGTAGGGAGGAGGAATGATTTGGCTAGAAATAGCAGTGTCACATGAGTGTGTGCAGTGACCAGTGAGCCAGCTGCTCATCCTTACATGGAGCCCGGCCCCATCCGTACAATCAAATGCAAACAGGCAGTAACATCATCAACACAAAAGCGTGGACGGGCTCGCACAGGTCGATGATTCATCTACAAGACTTGTCCCACCCCTCGCCACACTAATGGCGCATTTCCACTGCAGGGCCTCGCACGGTTTAGTACGGTATAGTTAAGCCTTGGTAGGCCAGGCTCACTTTATGCTGCGTTTCCATTACAGTTTAGTAGCTGGGGCAGTAACTATAGTAACGCAGTGTAGGCGGAGCCGTGACGTCATCTTCAATGCGAACCTCAGTAAACCAACATCAGCCGTTAGCTGTTAGCACTCAGAGCTCACAGCTCCTCATATCTGTTCAGAAACTAGACAAAAGTTAAACAAGTACAAACCACAGACTGTCTGTGTCATGGCGAATACAGTCGCTGGTTTATTTATGTCTGTATAGGCCGTTGTTATGAGTGTGGACGGTCGGAGCATATACTGCGTTAGCTTAGCCCAGGGGTCGGCAACCCCTGGCACGCGTGCCACCATTGGCACGTGGGACCGTAACCAGTGGCACACTAGGAATAAGTGTGCAAAAATATTTAAATTGTATTTTCGGATCCTGAACGAGACCGCTGGCAGAGCGTGTCTCCCCCTGCAGAAGGAAGCCATGCACGCCATGCACGCCATGCACGCAACGCAGCGCAGAAGGATAACTTCTATGCCCTGCTCTCTTTAACTCCAGTCGACTTTCTGCTGCTTTCCTCCATGGTGAAACGATCAGGGGTGTAGCGCACTTCACTCATTGCAGTGGCTGTGTCTTTAGTTGAAAGCCCAGTGGCGATCTGCTCATCTGTCATCGAAAATAATATGCTACACAGGGGCGGACTGGCCAACTGTGTGTTCTGGAGAATCACAGTACGTCCGGTTGTCAGCGAACCGAGCCGGTCGCCAGAGGGCCGTTGACGACCGGGCTCGGTTCGCTGACGGCCGGCACGGCCCTATATTTATTTAAAGTTTAAACAGCATCATGTAAGTTGCGCTGACAGGTGACAGAGGTCCACAGCTTCCCCGCAGCGAGGCTCCCCCCGCCCTCCAGTTGACGAGCCCCCCCCGTTGAACGAGCGTCGAGCTTCCCCCCCCGTTTATAGTTCAAGAATGTCGGCACACTAATCACACTGATTTTATTTTTTAAATGGCACTTTTTTTAAATGGCACAATCAAAAAGGTTGCCGACCCCAGGCTTAGCCGATCTCCACTTAGAAAACACGCATTTTAAAAGGTTTTTCGCCTGCCGTCTGTCTGCAGACTTGTCAAAGCATTAATTCATGGTTTTTACTAACCGGTATCAGTATGTTGTTACTTCGGCATCATTTTGAAACGTGTATTACAATTCAATCACGGTAAAATATGTTCATTTTGTTGTAGTTGTAGCCCCCTTGCCAGCAATTATCTCACTAGTTTAGCATATTCAGCCCAGTTGTTGGCCAGAAAATTGTGAAACAGTACTCGTTAGCCGGAACTACCCCTAGTGGAAACGCAACAAAAAACGGGCTGGGTTTGGCACGGCACGCTTAAACCGTGCTACGCGCTGCAGTGGAAATGCGCCATAAGAGAGCAGAGTAAAAATGGACACGTGAACTCACACCTGTTCAAACATTTATAGATGTCTACAAATGCAAAATAACTTTCACAAGGATAAAATAAACCCCTTTTCCCATGAGGGACAATAAAAAAGAAATGCCTTATTTATGAGTTTATGCGTGTACATTTAATTGCGAGAATATTGACGCAGAACAAGTTTGTTGTCACAGTACAAATTGTCTCCATCAAACTCCATGAAAGTGCACATTTCACAGATCATATTATTGAATACCAGAATATATATTCTTGAAACAATCAGGAGAAAGAAAATCACGATAAACACTTTTCACCAAAACTCCCACTTCCTAGCAATTAAAAAATTAACAACCTTTTTTGTTTTGCCAATCCTTTTCCTGAGAATACCAGCTCTTTGGAAATGTGGATTAGTTCTGTATGTAAAAGTATCCTTCAGACAAATAAATAACTCAATGTGTCAGTGACCTAACTGGACAGATAATTTCCAATGCCAAGAATACATTTTTTTTCCAGTAATTCCTATAATGCTTATAGTTTTCTGAAGCCTAAAAACTGACCCAAGGCCTTGGTGGCAAAGTCATGACTCATTTAAGTCAAGCAAGTCCTGGGTGCTTCTGAACGAATGAGTGAGAAGAAAAGGAAAATAATGTTCATTCTACCTTCCATAACTAAAAAGCACAATGCCTCACAGTTCAGCAGTAAGCCTGTCATTAGCATAGTTAACACCAGGCCAGAACCCAAACAAGGAACGCTCTGTGTGACAGCGCTTTGATACAGACCCTGCCGCTTACAGAAGGCCACCAGAAACTCTACAACAGGGCTCTCATGGCCCCAGTGGAGAGGACGAACTCGGCCAAAAACACACAACAGTTCAGGGAAACAATGCAACTAGCATAGGCAGTCACAGGCTAGATGGGTAATAAATGGTTAATTATTTACATGCAGGATCCTATGAGTTTCAGGAAAGGCGTTAACTATAGAAAAAAAGAGATCTTCTTTCAAAATTAAAGTAAGGTCTCTTGCTTCAAGGCAAACAAGATGGGAAAGCTGCTAGGAAGAATATGACTGCCAGCGCAATTAAATAACAGAGTCTAAGCTAACTGTAAATGCTGATATTTGACAGCAAGAAAAATACCACACTCATTCTGCAAAGGCATGTCGGTAAAGATTTTAAGCATTATGAGCTATTAGGGATCACTTTTTGGTCAAAGAAGAATGCAGGCCTATAAGTGACAGTGGTAATAGTAGAATAGAGGAGCATTATGGGATACCAGCATTGCTTTTGGTTGTAAGATTGCCACTAGACAGGAGTTCCCTGAAACCAGCATACATATATGGTGTAAAAAACCACAAATATCTAAGTGTATAAACACAGCCCCAAGTATTTCATGCATTTAGGCAACTTGGTTCTGGTTAAATACTTGGACAAAACTGAAGCTGTGGTTTTAAAGTCATCTCATTAAGAGCTGAAATGCTCTTGATTCTTTTACCAAGCTTTTACGGTACCCTGGCCCTGAAGCAGTGCTGAAATGTAAGCTTCTTTAAAAGTTAAATGTTAACAGTTTGCTTAAACAACGACAATCATTGCATGCAAACCTTTTCAAACGTTATCAACACATGATCAATGACATGATCGACCAGTTTGGATTGCTTAATCCAAAAGCATGGATTAAGCAATACTCTAACAAGCGTGTACACAAACACACACACCTTGAAGATCCACACACTTTTCTTGCTATCATGTGATGTTTTCATGGCGAAGCATGCCTCAGACATAACAGTGTGATTGTGCTCTGAGGGCGAGGTGGGCCGCGATCAGAGGCAGACTGTTCTCCGCCTGTGACACTGCCAGCCCGGTGCCAACTGTCTTTCCGCCCACAGAGAGACGGACACACCCACTGGCAGAAGGACTGACCTGCACGGGGCCCTACCGTCATGGAAACCATAACCGACTGCATTTCCCATACATTGCTTTTCTCATGACTCAGGTAACTCCAAGGTTATGTCTGCTTAGAAAATGCGAAATCCCTTTAAAATGCTGAACCCAACTTTACTTATAAAAAACATACAATATAAAATAATAATAATCATCAATCAGTTGTGCTAGCAGCTTTCATGTTACGACAGTTGTGGAGTAACCAGATATTAATTCATCTTTAAATTACCTATTTATTATTCAGCTTATCATGTTATCTAAATGTCTACAGCCATGCAGTCAACTCTGTGAGATTGTATGAAGGCATAATGATCCTATGAGGTAAATGCTAACAAGTCTTAGGTTAGCATGCTAATATTTGCCTTTAAGTAATAAACACAAATTACAACTGACGATGGTAGGGATGTCATTGGTTTAGCAGGTATTAGATAATAAACTATTTTCCTACAATGGGACAATAAGAGATATTTCACTCAAAACCCCAAATGTTTTGATAGTGGTGCTAGAGTAGGAAAACAATGGGAAAACTAATGCAGATCTAACTAGGAGCACTCTCTTTTTCAGGATAAAATATAGCAGTCCCCTGAACGGCATTTGAACCAACTGGGACAGGCATTCACGGTATTCAACTTGAGAGGCCAGTCTGAGGTAGGCATGAGACCAAACACAAGTCTGCTAATGGAAAAGTCAGGGGATCATCAAAGTTATTAAGATTCATCCTCTGGGGATCATGCAAGTCTGTACAAAATGTCATCTTAATCCATCCGATAATTGGGGAGATATTTTCGTTTGAACCTTAGTGAGGGACTGCCCGACACTGCCGTTCCTATGGCTATCCCTCAAAATGTCAACAAAACAGAGATCTGTTTTTCTGACAAACAGATCAAAGCTGGAGCTAGACCGATAAATCAGATGATAAGAAACAAGACATTGCAGTGCAAGCAGGGGGAATTAAAAACAGTCTCCATGTCCAAGTGTGTCCATCTGACATCAGCACTGGTCTTAGAGATAGCCATTGGTGTCCAACTATGTCAGAAAATGTATCCAAGATAAATTTAAGATAAGAAAGTAAGATGCTGCAAATCCTAATACTTCAGAATCCAGAAAGAGCATGCATTGTCATTTTTTGTGTGGGATTTCTTACCAAGGATTTCCCTGATTATAAAGATATAACTTCCGATCTGCAACTCACGAAACCCAATAGATCAATGTTGTCGTACCGTTTGTCAAATAGACAAAAGGCACACCAGAGCGAAGCAGGCTGTGAAGTAATGTGGTGTGACCTGCACACTCATGGACGAAATTCTTGTCACGGAGCAAGAGGCCTGAAGTGATTTAACATTGACCTGGAACAAAAGGTGGAGTTAAAATGGTATAAAATTCATAGAAACTAAAATGCCAATGTACTCAGAAAGCATGGCACACCTCGCTAAAAACTGGTCTGACTCTGCTCTCGCAGGATAGTGTTGAACATGAAAACATTACACAATGTACACATACCTCCCTTCCTCCACTGACAACCAGCTTCAACACAGAACTTCCAAAACACACGTTAAAGCCGCCTGACTTATCTGCAGGTTAAATATGCACTGCTCTGTGTTATGAAGCATTTGGCTTTATAGTTGAGCATAAAAGAGAGTCTCTGTTGACGGTGTGGTCCAAGCTGTGGCTGCACCCTGTCGTCAAGGAACTGCCCATTTAGTGTGAATCACTCTGCCTCAATTGTTTTTTTCCCCCAGAAGGATTAACCTCACAAAGAGCAGAGGCCTGTACGACGAAGCCGGTTCAACATAACCTGGATATGTTTGAGCTACCCGGTTTACCTAATCCAAAACAAACGCGCTCTCGCTAAGCGGTCCTACGACGCTGGTTATCAACTCGTTAACTCAAGCCAGCTTTGCCCTATCTAGTTAGGTGCGCGTTCACATGACAGGGGTGGTATTTGGAGCATTCGACCAATCAAAAACATGGACAAGCCTACTGACAGCTCAGCGCGTCGTACTTCCTGAATGAAAAGTCAACTATAATATTAGACAAATATGAAGAAGTTAAACTTTAAACATCCATGACTTAAACACTTTATCCAGGATAAAAGCCACATAGCTGCACCTGCAAGGTGAATACAGCTGGTAAAAGAAAAAGTGTTTGAATGCGTACATTAACAGGTTTATGATATCACCGCCCCGTCTAAGACACGAGTGGATCTGACTTTAATTAAATTTGAATCGAGTGTTTCGTCAACTTAATGTGTTGCTTAAAATAATACTTCTGCATACAGTATGTGACACTGTAAGTGTTGCAAGGCCAGATACGGCTCAAGAAGCTGACTCAAATAAGGAAATAGACCTATATGATACATTATGATGTGATATGATATGAATGATAATGGGACACATCGACGTCTGCACTCACAGTGCCGCGGACTGTACGTAATGTTACTTTGATCCGGTTACTTTTGTTGTGGCAGATATTTAAGTAAGCTTTCTTAACGCTAATGTTATAATAGTCAGATTGCTCTGAAGATGGGAGGTGATATTCTATTCATTTTCACGTTCACACAGTCGGTGATTTTTGCCGGCCGTCTTTCCTGCAACGGCAGTTTAAACTGTATTTCCTTTCTCCTGTAATATGTCTTGATAGCTTTAAACTCCGCACACTGAGCTCTGATTGGTCAGCAGGCGGTGCTTTCACTGAGTTGATCTCTTATCCTGGAACCTAACCTGCTCCGGACCAGGCTAGCCGTTCAGCATAAGTTACCATGGAGATCTAGCCCGCTAAGAAGTGAACCAGCATCGTAGGACCGGAAACCCAGAGTTTTCCCTGAAGTTAGCTCGCTAAGCAAAAATCCGGCTTCATAGTACAGGCCTCAGGTCAAAGTACAGTCAAAATATAACTTGAATGTGCCCCCAACTTTTATGAGAAACCACCTAATTCTCAAGGTGGGGATAGAAAAAATAAGACTTATTCCAAAGAAGGGCAACAATGATATTATTGTTTGTTCCTCTCTGCCAAAGCAGACAGCATCACTGCAGCAACACTTTGTGCATTCACCACACAAGTTAAACGGAAATGTTTCATCAGATTGCTTCAAAATGCTAAACAGCAGTTTAAATTGTATGCAATAACATTTAACAAATCATTTTTTAAGAGTACTACAAAAAGTGTATATAAGTTATAAACATAAGTGAAGAGTTTAAGCAGCTGTTAATTCATTTTAAGTGCCATGCATTATTACTTTTTGATGGATAGATGGGTATATTTTTTTAGAATGAGAGAGGCTGTTGTCATGGTCCCAATCATTGGAGCTGGTCAACAGAAGCCCTGGCTGTGCACTTGTTTGTTCACATCAAGCATATAAGGTGTGTAACAACAGGAAAGTATTCATTAGCCTATCTTATCACGAAAGGGTTCATATCTTTTTTAATAATCTTTATGGCTAGACAAGACACAGCAATCAGTGTTCCTCTTGTTTACGAGGCCCTGCTGTGATGTTACATGTTCTCAGCAAAGCTTTTATGAGAGAAAAACATGTGAGGAAGGAGTGGCAGACCCCAGCATTCTTTCACTTCTTCCGCACTCTTTCTTATCGTAATATGCACATTAATCATTAACTTACAAACTCCATTCTGGCTGCGTGACTTCCCCTGCCTATTAGGCCATAAGATAAGATTTAGGTTTAGTGTCGGGGTTTGTAAAATATAACCAAAATGATATGAACCTTGCATTTGACATATTGATGAAAATAAAAAGGGAGTGAACAGAATAACAGGGACACGTAACAACAAAGTGCAAGCTATCATGCAAGTTATAGCAAATACTGATGTAGTCATGCTAAAACACATCGGTACTGTACACATTTTATGTATTTCTGTTGTATTCTGCTTTATGCTTCTTCTTGTAGAGGGAATTGCTGTATTTGTTTCCAACATCTAAAACAGTAAAAGGCTGCTTAAACATTAATGCAGTATAATAATACCCAGAATAGGCCTTTTTTTGCATGCAGTACTTTTTCATTTCATGTTTTCCTTACAAATGAAATGTCTTTCTTTCATGCATGCATGTTATATTGTATTATATGTTATATTGGTTGTCTTTGCTGGGTCATCAAAGGAAAAGCATTTAACAGGATAGTTCTTGTAAAGTGAGAAAACATCTAGAATTTCAATTTTAAGTGAATTTTCATGACCCAGTAAAATGTTCACAACCTTTTTGACAGTGGTATTTTTTTTTACTGTTTTGTATTTTTTTTCTTGTTGAAAAATAGTTTTCTGTCATGGTGTCAAACTAAAAAAGAAGTTCCCAACCAGTTGGAGGAACAGACTGTACTCTCTGTCCAGATAATTGTCTTGCTTACCAAGCCAGATACATATCTGTAGGTGCATATCAGGTTTTGCATCCATGTGCGTTTTGTGGCTGGCTGCCTACTAACACAATAAGATCATCCACGGTTAAATATCCAACTAGAACACAAATAACGTGACAACAAAAGCTCGAAACTCAGTGAAGTGACCCGAGGCACTTCTGAGATGTTTGGCATAGGCTAGTTCTATAACTTCTTGATTATTTTGTGGGCAATGGGGCGGTAGTGGCAGTGCACATTGCGCATGCCCAGTTGTCGACCCGCCTTGTCGTCAAACAGTGGCTGCTCGGTGCACGGAAAGCTCAACTGAGTGAAATAAACTCGCGTGATTAACAGCGAAGTGATTAGATGCAGGCTGAAAGCCAAGCTCTGAGCAAAGTGCTCGTTGTTCTACAGTTTCCCGCACTGGCGCAGACCGGCGCAGACCGGTGTAGACCACACGAGAGTACATATGTAGTGTTGCTATTGTGATACTATATCGGATGTAGAGTCACACACGTGTAGCAGCTCCATTCACTCGTTGTAGTTGCGTGCAAGCAGTGGCAACAATATCACGAGCACGCCAACACAAAATGCAAATTGAAATGCAACATTTACAACGCTGCCAGTCAACGCTACATGAGTACAAGTGTTCAGACTGCGTGGCTATGAGCTGCATCCTATTTAAATACACAGTCATTTCCTATTTTACGCTGTGTTCTCACTTACCAGGCCCGTTCCTCCTCCGTTAAATGCAGCCCCTCACCGTCTCACCACAAAGAAATGCGCGAGGAAAGTGGCAAAAAAAAGGCTCGAAACCCCGTCGAAGGGAAAAGACACATGGGCAGCGCTTTTTTTGCCAGACAAAATGTACTTACCAACGAAATAGGACACCGCAAGGGGGGGAAATGTGCCGTCCCTCTTCGCCTCCACGCCTCTATCTCTGACTGTATTTTCCCAGAACCGCGCTCTCCGTGGGTAGCGTCGAAAATGTCAAAGATTCCAGCAGTGGAGCCGTCCCCCCGGAATGGTTGCCCTCGGCTCGGACGAGTCATGCGACCATGTTGCCCTGAATTTCGCCTGCTGCTCTCATCCGGGCGTTTAGGGATTGAGCCGTCGTCTCAACAGTGCTCTGGATGACAGCTATGGGATGAAGGAGGGGATAGAGAGAGAGAGTGTGTGTGTGTGTGTGGTCAATCTGTTGAGGGCAGGGTGACACCATAGGGGGAGAGGAAAACACACTAAATACCATTAATGTGATTTGAGAATTATTGCATAATTAAGACTAAGTGTGGAAATTGGAAATAAATACAATCAAAGAAAATGATCATTCTACTTCAATCTAATTATGTATAGATTAATGGTTTAAGAAGATATGATTGAATGCACTTATTATAATAATTCTCACATTGTATTTAATCTAATTTATAAATAAAATAAATATATATTAATGCATTTCCTCCAAACACACATGACAACAAGAAACATAGCACAGTAACTGAGTATACCTTCACATCTCGTTAAAAGAAAACACATTGAGCTGTTTCCTCCCCAGCTGTTTTTAGTGTGGATTTTTGTTATGGTTGAGACGTGCCCATGAAGGAATCCATCTCGTCTTCGCAAGTCTTTGTGGTGGAAAAACTCGGTTATCTCCCCTGACCTTGTAATTGCTCTATGCCTCGGAGGTAAATGCGGTTTTCGTGTGAACATTGTGATCACTCGGTCGATGGGAATATTTGTTCCTAACAGTTTAAATTCAAAAATAGGCTACTTTTTGAAAATGTATAACTATGTAGGAGCACTGTTTGTGGTCTGAGAAATAATTTCCCTTTTCAGTTGTGTAAATGCTTGTAGAGAAATGACTTGCTCCTTTCAGCCAGTGTTTGGGTGGAACAACTGACTGTCACCCACGTCTAGCTCTCCCTGCCTTATTATTCCACAGTGGACCTCACACAGCCATTTACACTTCACAGCCTTAACATATTGCAAAACAAAAACCAAAAGTATTTAGCCTGTTGGCCAATCTCTACATACACTCCCAAATCCAGTAAGTCTTCATCATAATCTTGTGAAAATCTCATGACTTTTTAATTCTCACCCCCAGTCAGAATAACATAGGAATATGTATTCATGATTTATTGGGTTTACAAACATTTAGAAATATTTTCATAGCCTCGAGTTCCCATTCCATCTAGCCCATCCTAACACAAAACACAAAAACATCATGGGTGAGTCATACTAATCTTGACAATGACGGGAAATATTTTCAATAATTGTACAACAATGTCATCAATTACAGGCATATTGCTCATTTCAATTCCCATAGCAGTCCAGAAATGATTGCGTTACTTTATTGCATTTTTTAATTGGGTATAGTGTATTAAAGTTTTCCAACCTCAGATGAAGCATCACCAGAAGTAAAGAAGTATTCAGATATTTGTAAAAGTAAACTAAGAGATATTCACACATAATCTATGCAGTGTTTATTTGAATTTTTCATCAAACAGACATTCATCAGAGCACTTAGGTAAAAGTAGCAATACTTTGGTGCAGAAGTACACAGCCAAAGTACAAGTCCTGCATTTGAAAATATACTTAGATAAATATAAATGTGTATCAGCATCAAAATATAGCCTAACCTACCAAAAGTAAAAGTACTCATTACACAGCAAGGCCTATTTTAAAATGATATACATTTATAGACGAGGGTATAGGGAGAGAAAGAATCTGTTATACCATTGAGTGGCACAATAGTATTTACGTTATATATACATATTATTAACATATTAATTTATGTTTTTATATTTTTAAGATCAAGGTTATACTTGTTAACTTTATACAGACACTACCAAGGATCATCTCAATGGCTGATTCTTATGTCATATACTGTATGTCGTCTTCTCACCGAAGTTTCCATTTTTTTTAAGATTCAATAATCCAAGTTAAAACAGAACATTCAATTTATTTACTTCATTCAGTTGTAGCAACTGAGTTAGGAAGCTTTTGACAGCAGCACATGTTAACCCACTTGTCAACATCTTGTACCTCAGATGTACTGTCTTCTTTTTAACAGTCACACAACAAATATCACAGTTTCATCACAGTTACAGGAAATTGATGCTCTTTGTTCTTGCTTTCCTGGAGTCTTCTCAGACCGTGCTGCTCAGACCATTACAGGAGGTCTGGCTACTCCTGTAATAATTATTGTACAGTCTGTGTTGCTATAATAAACAACAATTAGATCGGAAAATTGTACATCCACTGATGTTTTGCAGCAATTTGCATGCATGTTACTACGTTTTCAGGAGCATTTGATGTACTTTACGCAATCAACCCATGTATTGGCAAACAGTATGTAAAAGCCATCAATTAAGTAAACTGCAGCTTAGCTTTTGTCACAAGGGATAATGAGAACATTCTGTATAAGTCTTGTGTACGGGCAAGCCTGCTGGGTGCAGTGTTTACCACATTTTCCAAATACACTCCCACCACTCAAACAAACTTTTATTCTAACAGTGCCATTTGTACGATAATCTTTATGGCTTCCTCCAATCAACAACTTGCTTTAATGTCAATGATGATGATGTTTTTTTGTTCGAACCTTTGAATGCTTTGTTAAATCTGAATTTTAAGTATGAAAAAAGTTATACGTTTTCTTCTTTTCGCAGGCCTTAATGCCTTTTACAGATACTCTGTTCTTTAACATTTTACCATCAATATGCTGGACCCATTTACATAACCCACTGTACTGTGAGCTAGAGGGTTTAGTCCTTACCATAGTGTTACTTTTCGTACATATCTCCCTTACACTGGTGACTGTAAATAAATCTGGTTCATGTTAGTTTGTGAGCTCACACAGCCACCAATATACAGCAGCGTATATATCACATAAGAGGCAGTTTTTACGGGCATTTGCCTTCACATATCATGTAACACTGAATGTCATGTGATCAAATATTTTGTGTAGACATATATGTTTTTTGGTAATATGTGTATGTGAAGTGTACCAAAACCACATCCCTGTAGTTTACCTCACTATTATAGTGTTTATTTACAACTAACACTTGTTTTTCAGGATAGGGATAAGATTGTGGTCTTAATAAAGATTTAAAAAAACTAAACAATGACATGAAGTATGTTAGATATAAATTCCAGTCCCAAGGGTCAAATTCATGGGCTTTGTGCACCCAGCAAGCACCTTTCTCATAGTTATATGTGAATGTAACTTGTAGCAGAAAGGTGTGTGCAAGTGACATGTCTTCTTGCCCTTATTGTCTACCATGTCCCTATTTTTGTGTTGGTTAAACCAGCAAGTTATAAGATATAATAATAGCCTTTTTATTCTTCATAGCTACAACCTACTTGATGCTTATTTTTACTTGAATTTCAGAAATGATACATTTTAGGATGGACCTTACACATTAAGTTAAGGCCCCAAATATCTGCTGCCCTCTTGTGGCAAAGAGGATGTGTGACCCTGACTGCTTTTTATTTTTGGTTACTACTCTACTGTAATATTTCAATGGCTATGAGGCTATGAATCTGGAAACCAAATCAGAAAGAAGTCATAGACTAAATGTCATTCACAACTTGCCAGACAGGATGCAGGACTCTGGTATAAAGAGATTATCTGCAAACAGAATTTACTATTGTTTTTGTTTACTTACCTTCGTCCATGTTGCAAATTCCACCATGCACTTCAGGAAAGCACAGCTGTTTTTGTTTTTCTGTTTTGTGATGTTTTTCAAGTGTGGCCTAATGAATTAATACTAGCGTATTGTTGTGCAATCCTGTGTTGCATAATGATAATAAATTATCCTTTCTAAAAACATACCACAATTAAATTGCAATGGATATGTGTTAGATAAGCTCTAGGGATGCTGTTCGATGGATTTTGTCACCTTTAGATGCCTTTAGTTTTCCTGTGTTCATGTGAAATTAAAGGTGGGGTATGTAATTTATTTCAGAAACACTTTTTGTTATATTCCATGGAATGCTCTTAACATCCCGATAGCAATGAAAATATTAAATGCTCTGACAATAAATACATACACAAATTTCATCTGTGGAAGCCGTAGCGCTGTAAAAAGCACGACCAATCATTTTCGCCGGCCCGGCTAAAATAACTGGATGGCCTACCTGCCTGTCAGCCTTCCATCTGTGCACAAACTTATATCGTGCCCTCATTGGTTATGTGCGCGTTCGTGTGTGTTGAAGGAGGGGCTCTGTAAGGAAGTGGCAGATTTTTTCCGGTTGTGTATTTTCTAATTCTAGCGCACTCGAGCTGGTTTCTCCAAAATTACCTACCCCACCTTTAAGATGAATGGCAAGCATAGGCCTAGATGACAGTGGTATGAATATCAGAAAGAATGTCAATATTCGTATACCTCAAATAAGGGGCAAACTACTCCATTGTTATACTGACAAACACTCTTTCATTGGTACAATCCCTCTTCCTCATAAAGCAACGTACACGCTCAGCCTTCATTCAGTCATCAGCTATGCGCAGTGATTCTCAAACTTTTTTCAATCATGTACCCCCTTTGAAAAACAAATTCAGCCAAGTACCCCCTGATCAGCGCAAAAACGATTTGTTAGGGGAAAAAAGCCTCTATAAAGAGGTACAGTACAGCCTTGCACCATCAGTGTCTGATTTATTAAAACAACAACATTGTAACTGAGAAACACTTAAATGCTACATTTCAAATGTTTACAATCCATCACTAAATTCATGGCAAACCAATTTTAATATCATGCAATAACACTAAGACGACATTAGTTGCATTGAACTGATCTTTTTAATAAGTTGTACTTGCAATTTAGTGAGAAACATGGGCTTGTGCTTCACTGAGGATCTTCATCTTCTGTCATTCTCACAGGGAGGCAACTGCAGTTATTACACTTCGTGTTTTGAAATATGTGTAACTCTATTAATATAAAACCCACACTGCTCAAACTTCGTTACTTTTCCTAAAATTGGTATATATTATCTGATATATATATTTTTTCATTAACATAAAATAAATCTCACGTACCCCCTGCAGTACTCCAACGTACCCCTAGGGGTCCGCGTACCCCCATTTGAGAACCACTGAGCTATAGTATACAGTCCACATACTGCCCTGCCCCCCCTTCTCCCTCTCGCGCACGCATGCACACACGCGCTACGTACACACGCTCCACGATACACACACAAACATGGCGGCCTCTGTTTCACCGCTACGCTCCTCCTTCAGGATTTGTAGCCCGTTAACGTTACAACATAACTGCTGCAGGGCCAAACTGCGGATGCACAGAAAATGTGAGAGTCAAAGGAGACATCTTCAGCACTCTGCAACGAGGTAAACGTCACTCAGTTTAAAACACCGCTGTTTTTGTATCATTTAATTACCTTGCGGAGGGATGAGCTATGTTTCAGCACCGGTGAAGGCGTGTGTACCGGTCACATGTCGGAGGATGGTGATTGACAGCAAGTTTCACCTTTCACGGTAGAGAGGGCAGGCTTAATGTACTTAAACTGGGGGAGCAAATCCAGGTCTGAATCAAACCAAATATGCCACTAAATGTGTCAGGTATAGCCAACATAACGCTGCTTTCCTGGATGTGGTTAGCTTAACGTAACACCGCTAAGCATCATGTGTGGTGCTGGAGGACGGTTTACTGCAGTCAATGGGAATCAATCATTGCAACGTATCCGCAGTAATTAGACTTAACACTTAGGTCTCTTATCTGCAATAATTAATCCAAAAACAGAATCATAAGTTAACTATAGTAAGATGATAAGAGAACAGTTTTGTTAAATCGTTACTATGGTTACCTACTTTACTGTTACCGTTGGTCAAACCGTTTTTCTTTTCTTTTTTAAATCCTGTAAAACCACAATTACCTACATGTTTTGCCTAAATTAGAAGCATAACATTAAACGTTTCTATCTGCAGTGCTCTGAAATGTTCATTAGCTTAGCCTGGTGAAAAAAACTGAAAATAAACGTTTACAATGTACTAAGTAATACTAGCCTGCAACTGACTGGAACGTTTATATGTATTCATTCATAAACCAATGTTAAACATTTAGGGATGCAATGCATCCTTAGAAGGAAATAAATAAAGTTCAAATGAATTCATCCAATTAATTTACTTTAAACCATATTAAACTCATGGTGGTTCTAGATGAAAAGTCTGAGGAGCCAATAGCATTCATCTTTTAAGGACCACAACTTTGATTAATCGTTCATCAGAAGTCTTGCTGATGAAATGTATAATACTCTGACTTACTGATTAATTGACAAAATGTAACAGCTTCATAAGGAATAATATTATAGATGTCCTGTGATGTGTTAAAGGCTGCTCATTAATTCATGTTTTTATGATGTTCCTCCCAGGCATGCTGCTGTGGTGATTTCGGGGACGGAGTTGGCCCGTCAGCTCCACAGAGAAATCCAGCGTGATGTGGAAGAGCTGGTCGCTCAGGGCAACATGAGACCCCATCTAGGAGTGGTGTTGGTGGGAGACGACCCCGCCAGTCGTACATATGTTAAGAACAAGACCCGGGCAGCCAGTATCCTGGGTATGAGCATTGCATGTATTCCTGAACACTTTATGCATAATGTGTATCATGCAGGTCAAGGAACATTACATATTGCACATCACATTTCATAGGCATGCATGAACATATAGCTACACATGGATAAACACTTTTCAAAAGCAAAATCATTGTAATGTGTAAAGTCACACAACTGCAATCTTTGAACATGGGCTGCTGTTTTAGCTGTGTGAAAAGATCTGCAAGTTCCTTAGTGGCAGCCAAAGGAAAAGTGCTTTAATGCTCTTTTCTTATCTCCTTTAGCATAGGGTACATTAAACCATCCCTTACCAAAGGAAAAGAGATAATGCTGCCCCACAAATCCTTGCAGGAACAACTTACCATTCCACTGTCACTGATGTCCTATAAACTATTGATACAATGAAATTAATTATTCTTTAGAGGTTTAATTTCTCTCTTGGACAGGAATCCTTACTAGATAAAATAGTCAATTTTAAAATGTTGTATGCATCATAAATACAATTCTGTCGCATAGTGCATTCAGATTGTCTTAACACAGCGGTTTATTTCTCCTAATTCCCTATGAATCTCTCCATGACCTCATGACATAATCCAACTAGGTTAAGTAACAGTACATTTTTGACTTTTTGACCACAGCCACGGAGTGTGTGTAATGTGTTGGTGCTCTCCAGGTATTTCCAGTGACACCGTGGTGCGGCCCAGCTCGGTGTCCCAGGAGGAGTTGCTGGAGCTGATTGACAAGATGAACCGGGACTGGAGGGTCAGCGGCCTGTTGGTGCAGCTGCCACTTCCCGGTAAACACAGGCCCCACAGCTGCCTGACATCAAAGTTAAACCGATAAGTCTGTACAGTCCAATTTGCAGTGATTGTGTCTGTATGGTTATTTCCTTTTAGACACATGTGGAAGTTACATGCAAATAGACTTCGATGGCTTTAGTTAAATAAATACATTTCCATTGTAAAAAAAATATAGGTTTTTTTTCTCCCACTTGCCTTGACAATAATGATGATGTTAATTAGGAGAGTTGCTTGCCTTTGAATGACCTTACTTGACCCTGATAGGCCTTTCTAACAACTGACAGGTTGACGTTATTAATCTTTACACTAGAGTTGGCGCTGTTCGAGTAAGAGTGACAGTGAGTTAGCATGGATGAGACAGCGAACCTGTGTGGATTCAGCCATCATTAGTTCCATTATTTGGACCTTTGCTTTTTGGGCTGTGATGAATCTGAATATTTCCCCCAAAAAGCACATAGTCCCAATAAAATAAATAATTACAAATCTCTCGTCCTTCCCCCCTCTAGAGCACATCAATGAGCGAGCAGTTTGTAATGCCATCGCTCCAGAGAAGGATGTGGATGGCTTCCATATTGTGAATATTGGTAAGCTGTGTCTGGACCAGAGATCCATGGTGCCTGCAACACCTGCAGCCGTGTGGGAGATTATCAAAAGAGCAGGTAAACCACTAAAACCTCTTCAGCTCCATTACTCATTCTCCAACTTTATTTGTAATGCTTTTATGTGTAGTGCTTTCAATTGTGTTTTTGTGTTTGTCTTTTTTTACTTTGCTGCAAACAACAAATCCTGTAGTGAGCAATAATGATCTAAATACATGTAAGTTTAATAAAGTTCAACAGCAAGGTTGCATTTAGTTCAACCTTTTTTTCTTATGTCTCAATCATTAAACTATGATAATGAAGCAACATTTATAGTAAAATGACTTTCCTCCCAAAGAGCTTCTTGCATTGTTAGCCCTATTGGTTTTATTTGAATCTTATTCATATTCTGCTAATCAAACCTTAGCACATGTTTGATTCATTCCAACTATAAAGTAAACTCTGGAGGAAAAGAGAGGTGCGAATACATCATCCTGTGCTTTCACATCCCACTAGATGGCGACCAACAATCATTTTCCCCACCTGCACTTCAAATCTGTCCATTGGTAAATGCACTTGATAACTTGAAATAAGCCCATCACCCTTCAAACAACAAGCTGGTTTAATTGAATATTTGTAAACTGACACGAAGTCAACAGTTTATCAGTGAGGACATTTTCATTCTACATGAGGATTTCGAGTCTGACTACTTTGAAATACAAAGAACATTTCAGTATGATAACATTGGCTGCCATTGGCTACAGTATTCCTATGTTGCTTTACCAAACTAACTAGAGGGTTGTTGATCAATTATAAGCAGAGCAGAGCTAAACCTTCATTTAAAAGGTGATTTGTAAAGTTTAGGTTACTGTTGTGGCTGAGAGGCCTGACTGCTGAGTTTTATAGTCTGTCAGTAAAAGTTTAGAAAGCCAGAGTATGTGAGAGCATGTGGAGGGTCCTTGGCGATGTTTGACTGTTTATTTTATGCAGTGTGTATGATGATTGATGATAAGTGCCATGTTTGTAGGTGACAGAGACCCTGAAGGCAGTTTTCTCTACCAGCTATCAGGGATTTTTGCAATTCCCATACCAGACAGGGTTAAAGAATGCTTTTTCTGCTGCCCCTTAAAACATGTATTGAGGATGAGAAGGTGAAGGGTTATTTTTTCGCTCTCTGCGCTTCATAGACACACTTGGCTTTTGGGCCGGAAAGAATGTTGAGATAGCATGTAGAAACAAATAATGTATGTGTATGAATCTTCTTATGGAATTCGATCATCTTTAAGCAATCTTATGTAGACCAAAGAGAAAGGGCCCTTATGCATATTGATGGGGAAGTTGGGATACATTCTAGAAAGAGAACACATAAACTGAAAATCTACATAAAATAATACAATTTCATTCCTACTTCCATCAATTCCTTTTTTTCTTTAGCTGTGTGTTTGTCAACTGACGACACGACTGGACAACATTCATATATTCAGTATAGCCTTTTATGAACCAACTGAAATACCGTCTATTACATGCATACCTGTCCTCCCTCTATCAATCATGTGAATAACTCTGGTGTCGGCTGACAATAGATGTAGTAATTGTTACTGACGCGACTTTGTGGTGCCAGGGCGAAACAATCGCCCCCCCCCGCACGCCTGTTTGATCAGTAAAGGTGAATTGCCGCCCCGGGCTCCCTGGATGTTTTTATTGAATTTCAGTATTTTGTGCCAATAATTTTTTTTTGCCTCTTGCACACTTAAGGTTACCTTTATTTCAAATGACTGAATCAATCCTAATTCATTATCAAAAATTCACTTTCCTGAAAAATGTGTTTCTGCAGGTATTGAGACAGTGGGGAAGAATGTGCTGGTTGCGGGTCGCTCCAAAAATGTTGGAATGCCTATCGCAATGCTGCTGCACACTGATCGCAAGCATGAACGCCCCGGGGGTAAGTGTGTGTATGAGTGTGTCTGTGTGTTTTTATCTTTGTCTGCATGCGAGTCATCAATGCATTGTAAAATGATTTGAGTGCTTCTCTTTGTATGCATATTATATTGCACCATGTTGGCTTTCCCTGAAAGATATTTGACGCTGTTGTCATCAGGAAGTGACCGACAAAAAGTGGATTTTATTTAATCAAACAATAAATACTGAGGCACATCCTGCTGGAGGAGTTCAAACAGGAAAGATCCAGGTGAAGTAAGAGTACTCACAGGGCGAGACTTTTGGCAGACGGATAAAGTGTCCTTATAAGGGTGTGGGAAGGACGGAGAGGATTTGGAAATGTATTGCATTCAATTTGCTTTTTAGATGAAGCAACATCTGTTTGAGCTGTCAAAGTGTAGCAGTATTATCGCTCAAATCAACACAAAGGTGTAAATAACTCAAATAACATTCAAACACAATGTGTAACATTATGTGTAATAACTGCCCTTTACAGATGTCAGGGAAGATTGATTGAAGTTGTCTTACCTGGCGTTGTCTTATAAATCAAAGGAGTGGGCCCCCTAAAAGCAATCTTTGCACACCGCACCTTTCAGAATCAGAATACCTTTATTCGTCCCACAGAGGGGACATTTACATTTGTTACAGCAGAAAAGAGCCAAATACAGCTTAATGTTAACTAAGAAACATGCATCCTGTAACAGTTCTGAAGATATATTTATCAGACATAAAGGTCATTAGACGTGCAGAAACAAAGCTGCAGTCCCCGCTGTCCATCACTTTGAGGGCCCAGTCATTCATTTAGGTAGCTTAGCTGGTGAAAGTGTAAGATCTTAGACCATGCTGATCTCAACCAGCTGGGGTATGTAATGCTTCTGATACATGACGCTATCCTCATTTGTATTTCCCTTTGTTGAGTTTTAAATAGTAAAGAGGAACAGGAAACATGGAAGTAGTGAAAAAGCATTTGAATTAAACATGTTATTATCTTATCTGTGGTCGAACTGTATAATCAATCAGATTTATTAAGAATTAAAGGGAACTCTTGCATAAAAGAGTTCCTATTGAGCTTTTAAACACATTTGCATTTGTATTCTTTAAAGCTTTTACACAGTACGTTTCCAGCGTCCCTTTGAACCTTCTATTCCTAGAAAGACGAGGCTAACTAAATGTGCGGCATCACACGATGACGCAATTACAGAGTCTCAGGTTTAGTGCTTTGACATTTAGGGGACAGTTCCCTTTTGTTTTCTTTCACTCTCTTGCTTACCCACACAGACACACACGCCCACACACGCATCACATAAGGTATGTGTCCTGCAGGTTTGATGTGCTGTGACTTGCCTCTCATTCTTATCTTCCTCGAAGCCCTCTCTGAGCGATCCTCTGCGTCCTGCCCCACACCTTCTCCTGGTCACAGTTCAGTTGTGACTACGCAGGATGTCCTCACATATTTAAGATTGTGATAAGGATTACTTTCGTCATTTTGACTTTCCTCATTGTGTAATTTCTGACTATGTGTCATATACCCCAATACTAATATAATAAACATACTACGATCATTTGTGTAAATTAAATAAAGTATGTACACACTATTTCAATAATCTTTGTATTATCCTGTGCTACTGAGCCATAATCAGAGGTGGGAAGTAACTAAGTACATTTACTCAAAATTGTACTTAAGTACTTAAGATGTTTGTACTCTACTTGAGTATTTCAAATATATGCTATTTTGTACTTCTACTCCACTACAATTCAGAGGTAAATAGTGTACTTTTACTCTACTACATTTATTTTGTACCTTTAGTTACTTTGCAGATTTGGATTAATGATGTGAAATATTATTCACTTAAATCAGACTTTAGTGAAACCTGGAGTACATTTACAATCTACCCTGCAGCATACAAAGTGATTAAAACTAGCTGCAGCTTTACCAGCTGTGATAACACTTTAATGATCAATAAATATAATCAAAACATATAATATATATGATTCTGAAATGGACCAATCTGCAGAATGAGTACTTTTACTTTTGGTACTTTAAGTATATTTGTATGCTTATACTTTTCTGCTTTTACTTGAGTAACATTTTGATTGCAGGACTTTGACTTGTAACAGAATATTCCTACACTCTGGTACTTCTACTTTTACTCAAGTACAAGATGAGTACTTCTCCCACCTCTGGCCAAAACATATATAAAATACTGTTGCTTTTACTTTTCAAGCTTGTAAACACTATGACTATTTTCCATCATACTGTAGCATGCTTCTGTGAATGTGCAGTGGCATCGATCAAGTTATGCATACAACTATTAAAAACAATTATATATTTGTATTCATTTTTTCTCCCTTAATTGTGAAAACTGACAAAAGTAAAAATGCAGTAGCTGCAAATCACCAAGATGTCTTCATCATAATATGTTCAGGTTAAATGTAGTGCGTCTGAAATACTCATCAACAGGTTCTTTAATGTTTAAATGTTACCTAAAATGAAATAATAAAGCTTGTGAGGTTTACGAAATATTGATAAACCTTCAGGAACATATGTGATATATGTTTTTCTGACGTTAGCAGATTTGACTGTAGGCACACCTCAGGAAACCCATAAAAACATGTCATTGTTAGTCAGGATAACTGTCACGTCCACAGATTTCTGAGAGACTGTTTCTTTAATAAGCAAAACGTTCCTGAAGAAAACCCTTCACAAAAAGAGATACGTTTTAAATATAATATGTCACTGCTCTGAGCACTCAATATGTCATTTAATTGGGCAAAAATGTGTGTTTCTTCTCAGGTGATGCCACGGTTACCATCGCCCACAGATGTACACCCAGGGAGCAGCTGAAGGAGCTCACCTGCCTGGCTGACATCATAATAGCAGCTGCAGGTATAACTACAGCCCAGACACCCTGTAATGACACCTTTAACACACATTCCTAATCATTTACAGATTAACAACTGAAGTTAAACATCTAATATGGATATAAGTATTTCAAGTTGATCAATGGCACAAGATCACGCAACTCACAATCATTTGTCATTTAATATTGACTTACAATCTTTCATATCAAAGATGCAAATGTGTAATAGGCTATTCGGACCAAAAGTGAAGACGCATTTGAATTGTCCAACGATTTTTGATCTTGTATTTTTGACCAAAACGATTACCTCTGATGTTTACATGTCCATTATACATGTCCTTTGTATTGTAAGCAGCACTACAGAACAGACATTCGGTTATGGATGAATTATATCATGCAAAATCAAATTTGTCTGAGTAATAACTTTATCTCTGTTTCACTTTCAAATACCTTGGTGAGTTACTAATAAGTGAAACTACTCATGTTGTTTTCCCTCTCGTTGCCTTTGATGTGGGTAATCCAAGTTTAACAAAATATGAATGAAAGCAGGGTGTTGTTGCACACTCTCAAATGTGTCTGGTTGGGAACTTTACATGTGTCAAAAGAGGTTTCAACATGTTGGAATTGCCATACAGGCAATTATATGTGTGTGTGAAAATCATAATAATCAACACTGGAGTTTCTGTATATTTAACTGTTTAACAATTGTGTGTGTGGGTCGCAGCTAGAATGTGAGACAATCAATCTGTGCAGGGCAGGAGTTTCTGTTGAAAGACTGTTAAGTGACTGTGTATGCCTTGGGGGGGGCTGTGTGGCACTTCCTTTGTAATGAATAGGATGTTTCCTGATGACTAAAAGCAGCTCTCGGGGAAGGGCAATTTCTTTTCTTTTCATCCAACTGTCAGGGTGGACCTTTGGAAAAAAGGGACTGCATTTACGCTGCACTGTATGATTAAGTGAACTGCAGCATATCTGTCGACACCTGTTTTTATGTCACTGGGAAATTCATATGCACTTTATATTGTTGATAATCGACTGAGCGTTTGGGATTTAATTATTTTAATTGGACATTATACTCGGGGTGTGGTTTACATTAACGTGTCAATAAGCTCCAGCGATGTCCGCATGCTAAATACAGTATGAGTATTCTCACATTTGGTACTTAATTGTTATTTGACTCAGACATGATTCTATTGCAGAAGAGCTATAATTACAGTCTGTCTGGCAGCCAACTTGAAAGTGACCAAAATAAATACATAAGGTTTAATTATTTCCTTCCTCTTAGACAGCCAGCTGAGGTATCGTCTTATTCTGCTGTGCTGACTTTCAGGTCCAAGATAAAGTAGTAATTTGTCCCAAAGAGCCTGTGATTAAAAGGAGATGACAGCAGAAAGGAATCCACTTGCTGTTTAATAAACTGGCACAGCTTGTATCTCTGTCCCAACATCGGTTATTTACATTTGTATAGGAATGTCAGGTGAGGAGGGTGGGTCCTTGTCTTGAAGGGGGGCTGAAATCTTCTCTCAAGATCTAAATGATTTTGAATGATACTTTGCTTACAAACTGCATATCAAATGATTTGTGTTCAAATAGATTACCACAAAACCCATCTCCAGGAATGTTCAATGCACAGAGAGGGGGGAGGAATGAGGGTAAGGTAGGGTAATGAGTAAGGGTAGCGCAGAGAGGCATGATGTGTCCATGGGTTGCACTAGCTGACGTTCTCATTGCAATGTAATGTTGCGATTAACATCATTTTTCTTTGGAACATCTAGTTAAGTCACCTTGTGTCTGGTAACTGTTAACCCCCCCGTTGGTCGCTGTGTGTCCAGGTGTTCCCAGGCTGATCACAGCAGATATGGTGAAAGAGGGCGCCGCTGTCATTGACGTGGGCATAAACCGCGTTCTGGACCCAAAAACGGGGAAACTCCGGCTCGTTGGTGACGTGGACTTTGAGGGTAAGCGATCCAAACGTTAAGTTGAATTTCTTCAGAAAATGGTGACTAAAGCTGCTACCTTTACATAATTTGGTATCAGTTTTGTTCATATGGGGACAGAAAGCCAAATTGTTTAGCAAACTGTTTTTTATAACAATTAAGACCGATATCATACGTTGGCAACCATTTCTATTATTTTGAATTTTCGCTCTATTTGTTTCATTTGTTGTGCCTCTGATAATATCCAGGCTCCCCACAGTACTGCTAATTGAAATGACCTCACAGGCTTCTGGTGATAGATAAAAATAGTATTGTTAGGTTTACTGTAAGCAATGTTGAATACGTTGTTAAACATATATTTACCTGTTAATCTTAGCTCTGGTTCTTGGAAGTAACTCATTTGGTTTGCCTTGCAGGAGTGAAGGAGAAGGCAGCCTTCATCACACCTGTTCCCGGAGGCGTGGGTCCGATGACCGTCGCCATGCTGATGAAGAACACTGTGACCGCTGCCAGAAACGCACTGATGCATTAAACACACACACTTGTTTTATTGAATGATCTGTAGTACAAACAGTGTACAACTATATACACATACATTGATTCATTTAGGTTTACACACACTTTACCATCAAACACACTTTTATTTAAATGCATAAACTAAAGACTCCATACCTGCTGGGAAACTTACTTGATATGTACTTTGTCTATATTTTGGATTTGTTCATTTATTTGGGTTATTTATTTCAGAGTTCACTTTTTAAGATTTAAGATTAATATTTTTTCTACTGAAGTTGTTTTGGTTCATTTTTGAACATTCCAGATTCCCTGGAAAAGGAATATTAAATGAAAAACAATGCAGTGCCAGTACTACAATCTCTGTCTTTATTTTCTGATTCACAGATGCCCTTTTTTGACATGTTGCCTTTAATGGAGAGTGAACTCTTCAGAAAGAGAGAAGTTTGACATGCAACACAGATCCTGGAATCAAACCAGAGACATTGTGAACATGAGGTATTAAATACAAGATCTAATGATTTCTACTTCGGTTCACAAAGTCATTTTACTGATAGAAGAAATGTTATGCATCGAAATAAGTCAAAGTAAAGTGAGGCACCCTTTAGAAAGGGTTTATACAGTCAGTGTAATCAATTACTTTAGTAATATTAATACACATTTATAGCACTTTATATATTGGGTATGAACATTCAGAAACAACTTCTGGCTTTAATCTATTGGTGTTTGTTCTATCTGAGCTATGTTCATTTGTTACAATACATTCCTTGCTATTGTAAGGAATGATATTTACCTGATTATGTATGTTGAATTTCTCACGTTTATCACTTTTAATTGGGAATTTATTTTAATAATAAGGCATAAAGCTTGGCTAGCTGTTTATCCATTAGTGACATTTAAAATAGTACACATTTGGAGATGCAGTACATACAGTCTTAAGTTTATATTAATGGCGTATGACTAATCTAAAAACATTAGCTGGTGATTTATTAATCATTAGTTAAGGTTATAATTATGGCTCATTAACCCTCTAAAAAAGGGGTACTGATATTGCAATAAAATAAGAATGACTAAAGACTATGGCATTTCAAGAATTCTTAATCTTTAAAACATTTACCCTGTAGGTTTATGTCTTATCAATACTTGTTCTCTTCACCTGTCATACAGAAAGCTAGAGGCAGCTATTTTACTTGTGAAAACCTTTCTGTAATCTTCGCTCTGAAGATATTGAGGCTTTCACAACACCTTGTCAGGCTTAATGAAGCAACCTCTAAAACTTGCAAAGAAGGCATTTGAGTGAACTATCAACCCGCCAAAGGATTGCGTTTGTTCAACACTTCCAAAGAATAAACGTCAGTAAAGCTTCTGGGCAATAACGTGCCCCCACCAGCAGCATCAAACATTTCCAGCTTTGCCTCTGCATGCAGAGTCGGTGCACATAAAGAAAAGAGTCCTCATTAAAAAAAAAAAAAAAATCTTCGGCTCATTGATTGGCGGGTTCAGTGGTTGGGAGTTTGGTATATAAACTCAGAGAACTGTGCTGATCACACAGAGGGAGTTGAGCTGAGAATCAGACATCACACCGACAGAAGACAAGATGGTTACACAGAGACAGAAATACCTGGAGAACGGTAAGGTTCTACTTTACTCTGTGCTGTCCAGTTTTAAATAACATTATGTTTCATATAAGATACCTTAATCAGAGGAACTTTATTCATTTGGTGTTTTGGTGATGAAACTAGAACAGCAATATTTCAATTTAAATCACAATTCTGTCATAGATGTGTGATCACACCAGTAAAGGAGTATAAGAATGACAGCATATTAAAAACAAAACTTGATTATAAATCTGAATACATTTTTTTCCCTCCATGTATCCAGCCCTCCTCTCAGCAGTGGCAGTACTGCTTCTGGCCACAGCAGGACGATGTGAAATGCTGACTGTCACCGTGGAGACCACAGCAACACCTGCTACATTAAACTCCTCTCCCACCACACAGCTCCCCAACAGTAAGTGTCCTCAATGGAGGCAGATGTCTCTCAGCTGTTCTCTTTAAAACTGGTTTACCGGCTTTCTACATCTATCTTGTGAACACAAATTGTTAACTTTTTCATATAAGATTTAAATTGCAAAAATGTAGAAAGATGTGTGGGGAACAGTAGTCGCTATGGTGGTCCGATTGTGCCACTCGTAATTGCCAAAGATTAACTGGGATCGGTTCCAGCCCCCCAACAACCCTGGAAAGAATAGCTGACTACAGATAACTGATTGAGGGAATAATCCATTGATGTATTAACCCATACAATTATAAATAATTGACATGTGTTAAGGTCCTACCTCCTGCTACATGGTAAACAATCAAAAGCGATTTAAAATCCTAAATTGTAATAATCTATTCTTAGAAATATTCTTTTACTAATCAAATCAAGAAAGACAAGCCTTTATTTTTTATTTATTCTGACTGATTTTTAAAACTATTGCTTGATTACCTACCCATTATTAAAGCTCCCCTTTGACTCATTTCTCAGTTAGTCAGTGATTAATTAGTGGCACATATGCAGAAATCTATGTTATAATGTTGGTCATTGATTGATAGTTAAGTCTCTCTCTCTCTCTCTCTCTGCAGGCAGCATGGAGAAGCCTCAAGTCTCACGCTTGCAAAGTCCATGTCAAAGTGCAGATGAAAACTACTGTGCCAACGGGGGGGAGTGCATGTTACCCCAAGACAGCGACAAGCCCGCCTGCATGTAAGACATTGTATCTCACATACGTTTAACAAAAGGTTCCTATAGGCTTCTCCTCCACATGCACATGTTGGTGCGTGTCGGCTCTGGAATGCACTCACATTATGTTTTTCTCTTTGTTCTGCAGCTGCAAGGACTCATACACCGGGCAACGCTGCCTCTTCCTCATTTCACCCACTCGCACTCTGCGTGAGTTAGAGAAGGTGATCGGCGTCAGTTTTGGGGTCATTCTCATCATCGTTGTTCTGGCCATCATCTTTTACTGCTTTGCTCATAAGAGGTGAGTATCTCTGTCCGTACAAGGATGCACTTGTATTAAAGAATAGGGGAATGTAGGATCAGGGGGAAAAGCCTCGAAACATTGGAAATACAAATAAATTATGTTATTAAAAATATAGATTAGATACAACTTTTGCCATTTGAAACCCCTCCCCCTTAATTCATAAGATTAGGTTGACATTTATCTTAAAAATTATTGTACAGATTTACCTTTTTCTCTTGACAAACTATAATAGTCTCTCCCTCACTATCTGTTAACCCTTTGATTAAATTATGTTTAAAAAAAAAAAACGTTTAAAATGATTAGCATTGGCGTATCCAGAGTAGTTTATATATTGTTTTATATACTTTGTTTAAAATGTTTTGAATTGTTTCCAAGCATAATTAAATGTATACTAATCCAGATCTTTCTTATTTTCAGGTGTAGAAAATCTGCCCAGCTCATAAAATCTGCACCGTCTGAAACGTCAGTGTGAACCCTACCAGCTCATCTGTTTGTCGTCTTCTTCATCGTCACCACCTTTTCAGTTATTTATAAACCATAAACCACTACTTTTTAACGTACTGTACAAACATACAGCATTGTAAATTATTCACAAACAATTAAGAGACTTTATGGACCTTTTTCCCCCATTTATTGGACATTTGGTGTGACCACTTTTCAGTAAACTGTTTATTTATTTGTAACATGTTAAGATATCAATCACTTCATTGTCTTGTAAAAGGTGCAGGAAGAACAAATATGATTATTTATTGTAACATAGAAATGTATTTATTGATAGCATTAATTTGAAATTTTTTAATAAATGTAAATAACAAATGTATGTGTTGCTGAAATTCCTTTGGGTAAAAGGTGGACACACACACACACACACACACACACACACACACACACACACACACACACACACACACACCATTATTAACTTAAGAAGATGGAGATTTAAGCTTAACAAGTATAGAAATATAAAATAGAAGTGTCCCTATGACTCATTATACCCATATATAGGTAGCCAAATATTGAGCCATTGGACAACTATTACAAATGATGTCTGCTACGGTCCATGTACTACTCCCTTGAATGGAAAATACACATTGATCTAAAGATGAACTTTAGAAGAGTCTTTTTTTGTGTTGGTTGTTTTTTAAATACTTAAAAATAAAATATTTAAACAACAAATCATTTTTTCAATCCAAATTAGGCTGGATTTTGCAAATGACTTTCCAAATTCATCAATTTTTTTATTGATTTCTTTAAAACAAGGGACAGTGTACATTAATCAACATATTAAAACATGTAAATGTACTTGAATTAGCCAAAATGCTAGTTTTCACCGATAGTCCCTTTGCCAGATGGTGATCCTAAAAGCAAGAATAAAAAAACCACTATATTGTTACACAAAAAAAAAAGTACATATTTACAATAGATGACATCACTGAATACAGGTAAGGAGCAAGTCATAATAATAAAGAAAACATTCACAATACGCACTCATACACACACCTACACCCACACATCAGTGCTGACACTGTTGGTTATCAATGAGCCACTTTGTGCTTGAATGAGTAGATGAGAACTCTCTTATAGATTGTGGTATTGAATTATATTGATGGGATGCGTTGAATGAAAAGGCAGCCTGGCTAAATGCACTTTTCCTAAATGGGATGGTGCAGTCTCCCCTAGCCGCACTTCTAGTAGCCCTGGTTGAGGTGGGCTTTAGGCTGATGAAGCCAGCCAGAGGAGGAGGAGTCAACCCACCAGTGATCTTGTAAACTAAGCAGACATTTTTGTATACTATGAGATTTTCCCAGTTGAACAGATTATACTTTTTAACAATGTGGCAATAATGATACCGGAATGGCTTTTTGTCTAGTGTTTTGAGAGCTTGTTTATATAATGATTCCAGTGGTTTTAGAGCTGTAGAGTGTGCATTAGACCAGCTTATCAGACAGTAGTTGATGTGGGAGAGAACCATTGAGTGAAGGTATAGCTTTGCTGCTGCAGTTGATAGGAAGTTTCTAATGTATCTGAAATTTGACAGGTTGAACTTCACTTTATTGCAAACCTTTTTGATGTGGGTTTTGAAACTGAGGTTTGTGTCAATGTGTACTCCTAAGTAGGTTGCAACCTCTTCTGCGGTTTTGCCATGAGTAAAAACAACTGTATCATCAGCAGACATTAAAGCTCCCATGTCATGCTTTTCCGGTTATTACCCGTCCCCTTGTGTGTTATGAAGGTTTTTATGCATGTAAACGGTCTGCAGAGTCAAAACCCTCAAAGTACACCCTGTAGCGAGTAAAACTCTAACACAGAAAATACCTCCCCAAAACGCCTCGTTGGAGATACGTCACTGCCCATTTGAGTCTTCCATTTAGTTCCGGGTACGGCATGATGTCATGCGGTACCCGGAACGAAATGGACTAATCCCGAAGAGCTATGGCCACACCCAGCGGCGCTGGCCGCACCCTCTGCCAGCCTAACATTTACTGTTGGAAGCTCTGGTTCAGTTCAAAATCGATCCAGTCATGCCAATGCCATGGACCTGTTTCCTGAAATGTGAGGAGAAATCTGAGCTGTTTGTCCTACCGACGGAAGAACCACGACGAAGTCAGTGGTTGAAATTTATTTTTAACACTGTTCCTTCAGAGGTTCGAAGAACCGGCATTTCACAGACGAAAGCTTCCAAAACATTGCCCAGTTTGAGGCCGGATATGCACAGCATTTGAAACTGAAGGACGATGCTATTCCTAGTTTGTTTGGACCGTTTGGAGCAGGGGAAGATTCGGGTAGACAACCTGTAAGTTTGCATTGTTATTTGTGTATTTATCAAACAAGGTATCTACCACGACTGTTTAAATGTGTAAACATGTTTCGGACTGCTAAGCCAGTGCTAACTGTGCTAACTAAGTTGCTAGCGTTTCCATATCAACTCTAATATCAGCAGATGGCCTTACATACATGTATCTCATAGCAGGAGAATGTCTGCATTCACACACGAAATACTCATAGACAGTATACTCCGGGTGATTTGCCGTACGGTCAGTCGCGAAACGTAATTACATTATAGCTGGCGTAGCGTGTATGCTACCGAGCTAAACAACAAGGCTACTAAGAGCTAGACATGAGTTTGCTCGGAAAAACATTTTTTTTATGCCAGCTACAATGAATGTAGCAGACTACCCATATAAGATTGCAATTGTAAACATGTGCTTGATAGCCTAATATGAACCACTATCTGTTGTTCATAGTATAGTATAGCATATTGAACAGCTGAACAACTAGCAAACGTAGATTAGCATTGTAATCCAGCTGGCAAACTGACGAACATCAAACAACTACGTTTATTTCACACTTCCAGCAGAGACAACGGGGAAATCTCTCTCTTTGCCCGCTCACAGACCCCCAAAGGACGGTACATTACAGTTAGCTTTCCTCCGACGCTGATAGCATGTATAGCTAACGAGGCTAGCTATACATGCTAGCGGGAAATATTGTATGACCGAACGTAGCAGACTACCCGTATAAGATTGCAATTATAAACACGTTATTGCTAGCCTAATATGAACCGCTAGTTTTTGTTCATAGTAATTTTATTACACTCCATTATAGTTGCCGTTCCTCCGAGCTAACGTTCATATCGTGTTTGCTAAGGTAAACAATAGAATAGAATAGGGAGGGATGAAACCCTCTTTAATGGTCACACATGCAGAGCACACAGCACACACAGTGAAATTTGGCCTCTGTTTTTAACCCATCCTAGTACAAGGAGTCTAGTACTAGGAGCAGTGGGCAGCTATTGTACAGCGCCCGGGGAGCAATGGGAGTGGGGGGGGAAGGGGGGTGTCCGGTGCCTTGCTCAAGGGCACCACGGCAGGGCAGGAGGTGAACTGGGACCTCTCCAAGTAGAAGTCCACACTCCATATTTAGGTCTGGTCGGGGACTTGAACCAGCGACCCTACGGCTCCCAGTCCAAGCCCCTACTGACTGAGCCACTACTGACTGAGCCACTGCCGGAAAGCTAGGTTAGCATATTAGCTGGCAAGCTTACTGTGTTGATTATATAGATGGATTAGATAGATCCACACTCCTACCACAACTACTACTAACGAATCTAAAACAACTAAGTTTCTCTAATATTTTGTGATTTGCATTTGATTTCGTCTAGCCAGATCCTGGCGGAAAATACATCACGGGGACGGGACTACCACACTGAGGCCTCGTCCTAAAAAGCCCCGGCTGCGCCCAGGCAAGATGCCGACAACGGGGAGGAATGGATGATATACCGTGTATATATGTATATTTATGTTCATTTTGTACATTTCTAAAAATAAAGTTTGATGGAAATACTTAGTAGGCCTATCCTTTCTTCCCTGAATTATTTGCTCCTATAACATATCATTCATATATAGTAAACCATGATTTGATTTCTCATCAAACAGTAGTAGTTTATTATAGGTAAAAATAACTTACTCTAGATAACAACAGTTGTAGGTACAGTTCAGTTAGTTAGCGTATAAAATATACGGCTGTACCGACGCCATTATAAGACTGATGTTCTGAGAGCGAGCCGAAAAAAGCACTGTTAGACATGGGCGGAGCCTCTCTGGTGGTTGACTAATCAGAACAGAGTGGCCGAGCTGACCAATCGGAGCACACTAGGCTCACAGGGAGGGGGGGGCAAGAGCTCAAACAAGCCGTTTAGGGCAGAGAGTGAATACCGGTGAATACACATACTTTACAGAGATGCTGTATGAGAAACCAATGTGAGTTTGGAAAATTGCACAGTATAAATCTATTTTAGTATACCTCAACAATGTAATTATGATCAGTGGAAATGGCCATGACATGGGCCCTTTAATACATCACATTGTCCACACACAGAAGGCAGATCATTGATGTACATGCTAAACAGGATTGGGCCCAATGCAGAGCCCTGCGGTACTCCAGTTGACAGACATAGCGCACTAGACTTATGGTTCTCAATTTTAACACATTGGGAGCGGGACGAAAGATACGATTTAAATTGGTTGGTGAATTCTATAGAAAAATGTAAGTTGAGCATTTTTTGCAATACGATGTTATGATTAACAGTGTTAAAAGCTTTCCGTAAATCAAGGAACACGGCCCCCACAACCCCACCCCTGTCCATTGATGCCTTAACTTTCACTCTGTTGAGTAATTAGCCCTGAATCCAAATTGCATTGGATGCTGTGGGAAGGAGCTGTTGTTGAGATGATTGATGATTTGTTTGGCAATCAGTTTTTCAAATACCTTGGATACCATGGGCAAGATACTGATGGGCCTGTAGTTGGATGTCATGAGAGGGTCACCACCTTTGAATAACGGGACCACAACAGCAGGCTTAATCTGACGTTTATTTTCTAGGTTATTCAAAGGAATCATTTGAAATATAAAATATTAGAAATAAGTGAAAAATGTACAACCCAGTTTCTCAAAGTCAGAGTTGATTTCTTTAAATTGTATTTTGTTTTCAATTCAAAGCCCAAATATATTCAGTTTGATGTTATATAAAACTCTATATGTGAGAGGCTGAAAGCAGACTTTTGCATTAAAAATTACTTTAGATAGATTACTTTAAACTCAGCGATTATTATAATAGTTGGTTATTATTTGCATGTTGGTTGACTATCATTACAGCTCTGCATTTGATGGTTCCGTATTATACTACTTCATTGCAATTTGAGTAAGAAATATTATCATTTTTTAAATGTATTTTTCAGATATTTTTACTCCATATTAATAGATCCAGATTTGAGTGCTACAACAGTGAAGTGCTCAAGGAGTTATTTTGCATTAATATTAACCTTTGATATAATAATTCAACTCAGACAGGGGCTATTATGCTGCATAAAAACTACTTTAAGTACATTTGTGTTGGTCATTTTCACTTTTACTTAAAGGGGACCTATCATGCAAAATGCACTTTTGTACGTCTTTTATACATGAATATGTGTCCCCGGTGTTCCAGGGAACTCACCAAGTGTCAGAAAACACAACCCTCTCTATTTTCCTCCATACCCAAATCTCTAAAAAAGGGGCTGCAACGGATCTGATAAAAACTGATCCAGATTTGAACACTGTCCTGACGTCAGGACGGTGGCGCTATGGCTATTGGGCCAACTCCACCAATCAGGAGGAGACAGCCACGGCCATTGCCGTTCGAAAGCGCTGGAGACGCTGTAGTACATATGCCAGGCCTCTAGATGGTGCTGTTCTCACAGAATCTGCCCTTGCAAAAACAGAGCTAAAAAATGTCAAATTGAGCAAAATGAGGCATGGCTAAAATGCATGATCTGTTTGGTATTTTGAAAAAAAAAAAGTATAAATATGCGTTATATAGGTATGGTCCTACACTATATTATTATAATATAGCATGATAAGTTGCATTTTTAAATGAATGTAAATCCATTATATTATCTCCTTTTACTACCTTTGTGAATGATCTGAATACTTCTAGTACCAGTTTCTACCTTGTTTCTACCTGTTATATTGCAACCTACGATTTGTTATGATAGGCCTACAACATACAGTATGGTCTGTACATTTCAACAAAAGAGGTGAAGCTCCATGGATCTGAAGAAGGGTATCAAATGATGACGAAAGCAGCTCCTCCTTTTTTTGTTTTTAGTAAATCGGTGCCTTCAGGATCCGCTTTTTGAATTGGACGTTTGAAGTAGGAAATTATCTAAATTACAGGAGTCTCTCACCTCACCCAGACCTCAGGAATGAGCCTATTGTTTTTTTAGTTTGTATGTGTCAGGAGAAGCATCGCCTTCCCCCTCTTCCTAATAGTTTTTTGGACAAATCGGAAGCGTCTCTGATCCAGCCTGCTCCACACCTGCGGTGCACCGAGCCTGCTGTCAGCGACCTGTGCGCCTCAACATGGGGAACCCTTCGGCGATCCTCTCAATGATCGGTAACGTTTTGTTTTTTGTTTTGTTTTTTGTTTGTTTTTTTGTTAGGTTTAAGTAATTTTAACACATTTGTTTGACGCTGATTTGACGTGTGGATTAGGATTGCCAGACTTCAGGTGTGTGCAGTTAAAGGGATCATTGTAACGCAGCGTCACACAAAGCTACATTTAAAGGAGGCTAATAAGAAATGGCAATGAAGCCCCTGATATTATATAAGAAGCAGCTAAGAAGCACACCTTACTGTTATAAATTGCAGTTTGACGCAATACTTTACTTCAGTGTGTGTTATGCTAGGCTATATTAGGTAAACTACTTCAGATTCAAATTGTACAAATCCAAACCTCTTTAAAATCCCCATTTAGGCTAGATGTGTTAAAAGAAGTCCCATGTAGACACACTGAATCAGTATGCTACTTTCACATCAACATAATAACACTCCTCGGGGACATTTTTTGCCAGCACAACAAGTAACCTGGTATGGAAGCCCATTAGAGACAAAATTAAAATAAAAACCTAAATGTAAACTATTAAAAATAATAACACAATATCATCAGAATCTCCAACATATGTATGTTTTATTTAAATAAAATATAAAATTGGATTATCCTATTTCGTCTTCACATACTCGAACGGGCGGTCTATGACCATATTCAAATAACAATGAACACGTTGTTATTCATTCAATTGAATAAGGTTGTATGTAGGCTACCCCATTTTTTCAGAAATAAACATTTAAATATTTAAAGGTGCAATGTGTAATTCCTGCCCACATCCGCCAAATAATTAGGGGGCAGCATTTCCACTCTTCTACTGGGTTCATACAAGGTACATTTACAGTTATTAGTTATTTAAAGAAAAAAGAAAAACACCAGGGTAAGAATATGCAAAGTTAGCTTTTGTCAAACTGAGATTGAAAACTCAATCTGTCAGTCGTGTCATTGAGGCGGCTCTCCAGGTAGGATGTAAATCATTCTCTGTAAGCGGGACCTTAAATGCTACCTAATGTAACCTGCCTCTGAGGAGCAGCGCTGTACAGACATTTCAAAGGAAATATAATAGACCTACCTTTTACACTATATTTTGTAAACTGCAGTTACTAAGAAGATCAAGACCTACAAAACATACTTATATTAGGGTCCATCCTGCTGTGTAATGAATACTTTTACAATCATTTAAAGTTTTTCTATTGCCATTTATTTGAAATGAAGGAGATATACATTTAACTTCTAATGAAAAAATATCTGAAAAGTGTGTCCACTTCTCTAAAATGCAGCTAATGTCAATTTGAAAGAATCTCTCAAGGAATAATCATTTCTTCCCCTTTGCATCAAATCTTTAATGAGATAAAGATACTGCAGCAGTTTGAATTTTGCGTAGTGAGTATTCTAGGTTAGATTTAATTAGTAAAATATAGGATTATTTGTTAAATTAGGCAATATGATGAGTTATCACCAAATCTAAGGCCTGTTTCCTGAGTTTTATGTTATTTCAGTAATCAGAAATGGAGTGGATGTTTTTTTGGAGTACGTTGAACGTCTTTGCCACATACCTGTGATAAAGAGCTGACGCACAAGCTGAGCTCAGAGCCTGAGGGATGTTGGCAATCAAACCGGGAATGGAAGATTTATTATTTGAAATCACAAGCGGTCTGAATAAATCTGTCATATGCTTGTTGTTTGGGCTCATTCTTGTCCATAAAACTTATATTACATTCTGGCTTATATAAACTGATGCGTACCCAGTGGTGGAGGAGTACAGAGATCCTTTGTTTAAGTAAATGCACCAATTCTAAATACTCAATTACAATAACTGCATTTAAAATTCAACTTAGATCATCAAAATGTATTTGAATAATCAGGAAAAATATTCTTTCTGCAGATAAAATGTCCTCTGTGTCCCTCTTTTAAGTTATAGTTAAATTAAAAGTGTTACAAAACAAATCAGAGGGGTCATGAGATAATTTGTCGAAGAGCCATGAAGAACATAAAGACATACAGTTTGTCTCCTTTTTTTCCCCCTTCTTCTAAACAACAACATTCTGCTGCATACATTTGTATTCATGCTTTTGCCTTTTTGTAATATATTGAATACTTCATTTGGGCATCGTGCTGACATTTAACCACTGAGACGTTTAGAGATTAAATCTGCTACTCACAACTCACAGACATCTGGAACGGGGCAAGGGGCCCCAACTAGACACTACTTATTGGTAAGGACTCACAAGCCAAACTAGTTGTGAATGGCAAAATAACATTAACTGGTAAAACATATAAAGTGAAGTAAAAATAGAATATTTTCCTCTGAGAATACTGAATAAAGTACCACACATTTGAGGTTGAGTGTGTCAATGTCTCAATACATGTACACTGCAAGTCCTTACAGGATAATTGTAAAAACGTGTAATTTGGAAGTGTTTTGCGTCTAATAAACCTACTTGTATTCCTCTTTTTTATTTTGTGCGTGTAAGCACACTTGAGTTTTTATGATAAACCAGTTATCCATCATGATACGAGTAGTTTGTCTGCCCTGATAATCTTCCTTCTGTATAAAGTAAGCTTGTTGTGCCACTGTCCACTTTACCCTACATTCATTTACATTTGTATCATCCAGTTCTGTGTTGCATATTATACTTTTCACAAAGTCAGAAGAGTCCAAATCCAGCTGCTGTGCAAAATACTTTTAAAAAAGTGAAAATTCTGTCCAAATGAATGCGGTAAGGTCAGAAGGGGGTCATGGTCACATTGGCTCTGGCGAGATTAGAGTGAGTCATCATTAATGATCACTGTCTGATCAGACAGTGACTAAACAATAATAGGCAAAAGTTCCCTATGTTCTTTCCTCTAATCATCCTAATCAGAAACACCCAACAACCGGGCTGAAAATATCTGTGCATCCATAACAACAGACAGAAACCCAGAGAGGGCCGGCTTTTATAGCGAGTTTATCCAGATTCAGGTTCCAGGTTCAAGTTTTCTCCCCTGCTTGCAGGAATGTGGGCGTTCTGCAGATTCAGCACATTAACAGTTGTGCAGGCTGCTACAGGCATGTGGGGCTGGGCACCATGAGCCACACCGCATCAAATCATCATCATGCTCTAGCTAGGCAGGAAATCTGTTTATTCTCTGCAAACAAATATTTTCCTTACAGTTTTTACTTCTTGCAAGTTTTGTAAAACAGTTAACAAAAATGTAAATCAATTTGGGGTGTTGGCGATTAATAATTAATATAACAATCCCCCTTCTAATGTACAATGTCATATTTCAAAAGCAAATTTATTTTGCATGTAATATTTCATTTATTTCAATCAAGTTCTCAGTTTAAATGTCGAATGAAAGTCATTTATAATGAAAAGTAAAGTCACGTAGAAGTCACATCAAAGTTTTCATGTGGGAGAACATGTTTAGGTTATGATTTTGTTTTCCTTTATCTTAAATAAATGAATAAATACACTGAAAAACCTGAAATGTTGACTTTAATTAAATGTATTATGTCAACAAACTTCACATAACCTAACCGTATTAGGTGAGTTGAAAGCAATAATATTAAGTTGAACCTAATATATGTTTTAAACCTAATATATTTGCTGAAATGTGTCGACATAATACATTTAATTAAAGTCAACATTTCAGTTTTTCAATGTAAGAATGTCAACTGTGATGTCAAATATCAAATATGAAAACCAGCTTAATGTCGACCATGCAGCTTGTATTAAAGGATCTTAAATGAGACAAATATTCTCTGTTCAACAGGTGTCATGCTGCTCTGGCCGAATGTTCTCACCAGGAGTGTCTCCTCCAGACTGCAGACTGCAGACAGCACCTCTCTATCTGCAGGTAACTTTCAAAAATAAGATGTTGTGAGAGGATGAATCATTAGTGCATTGTCAGGATTACTAGGCTCTTTAAAAGTGTAAATAATACAATTTACAGTCTGCATTTTGGATTTGTTAATTTTGTAACAATCAGCTGATTGACATACAATTAGGCAACTGTTTTGATAAGTGATTTTTAGTTCGAGGTGCTTTTAAAGTTGATATCAGAAATCAGGATGTGCTCTGAATGATGGTAAAGATCTAAGAGTTTTGGTCTCTTGATAAGAGGTTTTCTTTTGCGGTCTAGTTATGAAGATCAGGTCTGTATGTTGTGTCTCAAGAATAATGCATAGATTGAATTAGCTGTCTTGGTTTTTCAGGACAGAGAGAAGAGCGCCCTCATGTGGTGAAACGATCAACACAGAATTGCGGCAGCACGTTTGACAGCTACTGCATGAACCATGGCCAGTGCATGCTGCTGGAGGACGGGCACAAACACCACTGCCAGTACGTGTGTGTGTGTGTGTGTGTGTGTGTGTGTGTGTGTGTGTGTGTGTGTGTGTGTGTGTGTGTGTGTGTGTGTGTGTGTGTGTGTGTGTGTGTGTGTGTGTGTGTGTGTGTGTGTGTGTGTGTGTGTGTGTGTGTGTGTGTGTGTGTGTGTGTGTGTGTGTGTGTGTGTGTGTGGTGTGTGTGTGTGTGTGTGTGTGTGTGTGTGTGTGTGTGTGTGTGTGTGTGTGTGTGTGTGTGTGTGTGTGTGTTAGTTATAACGGTTATTTTTGTGTTGCAGGTGTGAGAAAGGCTTCTCTGGCCCAAGGTGTAGCACCATGCAGTTTGTGGTTCAGAAAGGGGAAGATCAGATAGTTGTCATCATTTTCTGTGTGAGTCTGCTGATTATAGGTCTGGCTGGAGTACTGTACTTCTTCTGCAAATGGTAAGGCTTTGCTCTGTAAATTTGGGTTTTGTGTGTTCCTGGATTTGATGTCATAAATGATCAGAAACCAGTGTTTATGCTGCAGCATCAAAGCTTCCATTAAAGTACCGTAGCATTCATGTCCAGATTTCTCAAAACACCACCGTTTTGTGTGAAACTCATAATTGAGAGAGAAACAAATAACCAGGGGTGGAATGTAACTTCAGTAACTTACTGAGGTGTAAATAATGTGATTAACTTAAAATAATGATGTATCGAATTTTTTGTTCACTCTCACAGCTTTCATAGCGTCTTCATCAGCAAGCAGCTTTCTTCAGTAAAACAGCCCTAAATAATACCTTACAATACCTGACCAGCAGGGACACAGTTAGTTGTCTATTTTGTGGTAGTTCATACTCCTACTCTGCTTATGTTTTTAAGCAAATATTGTCCTTTTTTCACGAATTACAAAAAGATGAATTTAAACTGTCATCATGTCAAACCACCAGCACCTACAGGTGTATCCCGTTTCAAATCAAGCCTCTCATGGTCTAAAGGCAGGCCCTAGAATCCTGAGGGATGGGCAAATACACAACAAGCTTATTTTTTTACATTTGAAAGATAGTTCTTAAGACATTTAATCTTGTTCCCCTGCACTTTTTTGTGGATTTTGGAATTCAAAGTAAAAGATCTGGTTAGCAACATTTTTTTAGATTAAATAAATGATGTTCTGTGCTTTTTTTTTTAACAGGTACAAGAAAAACAAATGTGGACGTCAACAGAAGCGGCAAGGTTACAAAGGAGTCCAGATAGCTTAGACACACACGCACACGCACACGCACACACACACAGAGTATCCATCCACCCACTGCCAGTAAAGGCAAACTAGTATTTTCCCAGTTTCCTAAAAGAACATTTGAACACACCTTTGTGTCCTGGTGATCTCACACTCAGCAGGTATAAAGGATGTCACTTCATAAAGCCTGAAAATCGGCACAAAGAGATTAAAAATGTGTAATAGCTTTTGTTTAGAGCTGCACTTGTTCTAGTGTTACAGCCCCGGCTGCCCTAATGTTTGAAACATGAATGGTGAAGCGCACAAAGACAGTTTCAGTGGGTGACAATGATTATGGGGCATGGATAAATCATCACCCAAATTTGAAAAACATATGCCTGAACACATTTTAGGCATAAAGCAACATACAGTCATTTCTGAACACTTGTCCAGGGTCTGTGCTTCTATGGCAACAACCCATTGTTTAACTGACTAATGAACATAAAAATAATCATTGCCATTAAAGATTAAGCTGTAGCATCTTTACACCAAGCCCTATGTGTTAGCAGTCACTGCGAGATATGTTTTTAAGATTATTATTTGTTTGATAATGCTGTCTTAACCATCTAGCTGCCTCCTGTCTGCTGATTTTTTTCTACAGTAAAGTTCTTCACAGTTCTACCATTTCAGCAATGTTATGCTCATATTTATGGTTTTTCTGTCTTCTGTTGTCATGATGAATATATACATTTAACAAAAACTGTAATTAAACAAATATTTCTATGTTTTATTATATGAAATGTGTTAAGTGAGAAAGAATTTTGATAATTTATTATAAAGTATTAATGTGTAAAATGGTTTCTTGTCTTGTTTTGGAAGCTCTGTTACTGCTACAAAAATAAACTATTTTGTGTTTCATTGACTTTGGTCTCACTTCACATGACATTCTTGTCTGAAGGGTTAAGAGTCTTCACATTTTTCTCACGTATGTATACAGTTTTCACATTGTTCTCCTTTGTGATCAATCATTCCTCTTTTCTTTTTAATATTACATTTTTAAATTGCAGTATCAGCTCTAAATGTACCAGAAAAACATGTTTAATAAAATAAAAACGAATTATTGTCTGTATTTAAATGATGTCTTTCAAGTCTTGAGTGTTTTTGCTTTTATTAGTAAAAGTTAATCATCAGATAAGTAAAATAACTTTCCTAATGTAGGATGCTACGAGACGGAATCAGAGTCTTGTACTCTAGATCTCTAATCAATCAAAGTCCATTTGTATCGCCCAATATCACAACTCGTTTGTCTCAGTGGGCTTTATAGGTTAAACAAACAACATTGCAAACAATAAAGTTAAGACAAGATAGTGTGTAAAATACAAATAGAAATAAAACAAAGTAAAATAACATACAACCAAAGAGAATAGAAATACTTAAATCAATAAAATAAAGCACCATAAAATTAAAATAAATACCATAAAATGCCAGCTCTAACTGAAGGTCTTCAACTCACTCTTAAAAGTTTGGACAATCTGCTTCAGGAGCTCCAGAGAAAGGGAGCTTGGTCGGTCAACACTCTGAGTCCTGATATGTTTTTTAACAATCTAATAAAGAGCTCAGTAACCTAAAGGCTTCTAAACACCTACTCACATTATGACAGGTGTAATTAATTAAATGAACAACAGCTGCTTTTGATTGACAGTTTCGAGGACCAGCCATTGTTGAAACATTACCAGTTGCACCTGTAATGTTCCTGCTCAAATACCTCATTCACACCAACGCAACTCCGGTTCAAACTCCATGCTAACCAGGGAAAAAGAGAAGAGTAGAAAACGGAAGCACCTAAGATACTGCAGTGGAGGCAGAAAACACAGAAAGCGGTGATCAAGGTAAGTCACTAGAAAACAGTAGAAGTTTGGAGAGACATATTTCATATACCAGGGACCCCCCTGTGGCCCCCCTCCAAAAATAAAAAAGGTTACAATATTACGATTTATTGGATAAATAAAATCAGAGACCCGGATGTACAATGAAGATTAAACTGTTCATTACCTTATAAAAGCAAATACTGTTTATGCTTTTTTATTAAATTGTCACTTAAAGTTACTAAAACAAAAACTCTAAATGAAAAAAAACTACTGAAACAAAGAATTGTAACTTAAATGTACTAAAACAAATACCTTTACAAAAACAAATACCAATTACTGTATTTTATGTTTATTTTACACAATTACTTTATACTGTCTTTGTCTTTTTAACCCACTTCTATTCTGCCCCTCTCATGAAATAACTGGCCCCAGCCTGGCCACCCTAAAATTGGTCTAGAACCGCCACTGGCTATTTCCTTTTCCATCGATTGATTCTCATCTGATCTTGTGAAAGTTATTGCATCAAACCAAATTCGTATTATTACATTATATAATTATTTTTGTTAACTAAATCTGACTTTAGGGTTTCAAGGTTACCCTGCACTTATAATAATGCTATGAAATAGCTACGTTTGTATGTCCTGGATGCAGGGTTGGGTGAGCTAATCTGTAACTGCTTCAACACTACTCTCTTACTCATCAGTGCTTCGCCCCGAGTCAATGAGCTGTCTTGAATGTTCTTTAGCAGTGAGCACACATAAACTTGAACGCCCTTAACATAACTTAAGACATACTTAAAAACACATAAGCATTAAGTTACACACACAAAGGCCCAAACAAACCCATTAAGTGGCCCTCATTTCATTCTAAATAAAGAACCTGTGCAGCTACATATCCGAAATTCAAGAATAGCTATGCTAATCTCTACTGTGCTCATTCTGTGTAACAGTTATTACCTAATTATTACATAAGCAATAGTAGTTGGCTCATTGCAGTAAGTAATGTGGTTGCCGGAAGCCCGTAAAGCTGCAACCTTGTGTGTCATTTAAGGAAACAAAAACTTCCACGTGTACCACGTACATATTTTGCAGATCAAATATGGCTCTAATATTTAACTGTAGCCTCACTAACACTCTGCTTCTGGGGGTGGTAATGTTGGTCTCTTGTGTCACCCCTGAAATATCTCGACTGCTATTGGATAAATTGCCATGAAACACAGACATTCATAATCCCCAGAGGAGGAATACTCAAGACTGCCTTTTCCTCTGGTGCTTCTGCCATAACTTTTCACTTATTCAGTGAAACGTCTCAAAATGAATCGGCTCACACTTCAGTACAGGTATTCATGATTCTGAGAGGATGAATCATAGTGACCACTCTAATTGTAGTAACTTTGGTGATCCCCTGATTTTCGAACACCATACCAACATTAAAATGTCTTCCCCAATGATTTGATTTGACATCAGCCTCAGTTCTACTTTGTGATTGATTGCTAATTAGCAAATATTAGCATGCGTAAAATGGTGAACCTGCTAAATATCAGCTTGTTAGCATGTTGATAAGCATTAGGCTCAACAAAAAGATTGAGAAAGTTCCACATTTATAGCGCAACAAAAATAGATCAACAGAAACTGCATTCATCAGGATAAAATACAGCTGTCACCGAAAAGGCGTTTCGCAAACTGATACAGGTGATACAAAGCATTAAAATAACATTAAAATACTAATCTAAGGAAGGGTTGAGACCAAACAGACGTTTAATTCTGACAGATTCAAACCTGTAACTGTTTTGTTACAATGCATGATTCAAACTTATCCAAATAGAAACGATTGTATCTGTGTGTCTGCGTGGCGTTTAGTTTTCCTCCTTCATGCAGTGTGTTTACAATGGCGGCTATTATGAGGTACTTCTCTCCTGGCATGTGTCACACTTTCCACACGTTCATATCACATATCCCCAATGCCATCACACATAATCCAAACAATTCAATTCCAAAGCCTTCATAAACAAAACCAGTAAGGAGCTTCTGGTCGTTGTTGAAGGTTCCCAGGCAGCATTCCTGGCAGGTTTGTATTGGATCCCACCAGAGCTGGAGGATGGGTCATGCTCTGAGTGCAGACACAACAACATAACCAACACACCCATCTGTGCAGCATCCCCACCCAAGCCTTAAGGTCTCCTCTTGGTTACAGTGTACTCAAATAGTAACATCATTTAATCAGACACACACAAACAACACACACATACACACACACACACACACACACACACACACACACACACACACACACACACACACACACACACACACAGTCTTCAGACACAGAAATATTCCTGGTGGGACAACTTTAAGCCTATATAGTATTGAAGTATGATATGATGAGTGACTGACAGAATCAAACAAGAAATGTTTTGTGTTGTCATGTTTTCAAAACATTAAAGAAGGTTAAAATGTTCCTGATTACCATCTTTCATCTGTGGCTCACGAGGTGGAGCAAGGTTATAAACACATAAATTATCCCAAAAAAATGCAATTTATGATTGTGATTATTGCTTTTCATGCATGTATTTTCTTTCTGCGGACCATGTAATATTGTAGAATTGCAGTGATGACCTCGACTTTCAGTTTATTACCAACACAAGCGTATGTTTATCATCTGTTAAACTCATTAAACGTTCTCACACTTTGAATATTCCCAAACTAAAATACAAATATGTCTATGAAATCAGCTTTTTTTTCAGTTTTTGTAAAGTTGAAACAAGGTCTTCAGTTGTATCAGAGTTGTGAGTGTTTTCTTGTGAGTGTGTGTGTGTGTGTGTCTATGTAGCTAATGGAATCACTTGGTAACTTTGGCCTGATTCTTGAGCATAGAGGGAGACGTGCGGAAGCAATAACAATTACAGAATACATTAAAATGTTTTGTGTCTTGGTTTTGTTCGGGATTATTATTCAAGTCAGAAGCCTTTTCATATGTGAGGGCATAGGATGCTTAATCGATTGCCCCAGGCGATACACACACACACACACACACACACACACACACACACACACACACACACACACACACACACACACACACACACACACACACACACACACACACACACACACACACACACACACACACACACACACACACACACACACACACACACACACACACACACACACACACCCTTTCTTGGTTGTTGCATATAAGAGGCAGGCGTTGGTCTATAAAAGCTGAAGCTGCACCCAGTGGAGGTAAAGAGAGCAAAGCACAACCTCTATCAGCAGGGGAGACACACACACTTGCACACACAGATACACAGATTAGCTGCCATACACACAACAATCTTCCTGGGATATGAACCCTCTCATCGTCACCTGTCTCTTCTGCTTCGGTAAGTCTGGACATGTACTGGATATTCTGTGTTTCGAGAGTGTGAATTGATGAAATGGAAAGAAAGATAAAAGTAAAATGGTATGAGGGCAGAGGGAGGGAGCTAGAGGAAGAAATAGATGTTTCTGCAAGTGAGAACAGGAAAAGGATATTCATTTGTTTGAGAGAAATAATTATTTGTGTCAGAAGTGTCAACATATTTACATATAAAGCTTTGATTGAATGTTTTTCGTAATTGTTGTTGTCTGGTGTGAATGGTGCGTTCAGGTACAGTGCAGTTCTGGATGTGGACTGGTTGTACTGGTTTCAGTTTGTCTAATTTACAAGATGTCACTATTTTAAGATGAATGGATGACTCAGATGTATGTGGTCCATGATTATAGTCTACATTACATAGTAAAAGGAAGTAAGGAACCTTTAGTTTTTGTTCATCATAGAAAAAAAGGAGAACTGTTGTCTGTTTCCTTGTTGCTTTTTAAGTATAATATGAAACATATCAGATAAATATAATTCTTCACAGTTCTACTCTTAGTTTAGTTTCTAAACTTTTATAGCTTTAAAAGAGCATTATCTATGTTCCTATTTACTGAGTTTCGACAATAAATGACATCATGTGATATGAACTTTGACCCTAATAATCGTATCCATATCCATATGCGGATTTGATGTGATCGCCCTGACATTCCCTTTATCTTTGTGTCCTGTGTGTTTTCCACTAGTGTCCGGTGCTTTAGGTGCCCAGGGTTCTGAGGCCACGTTCTCTGGTGAACTATCTGGAGTGACTTCGGGTCCGGCCTCTGGGGAGGGCCTCCAGAGTTTGCTGAGCGACGATGACGAGCTGGAAGTAGACGAAGAAAATGTCAGCATTTTTGGTATGAGAAATTATTTTCTTCTTGGCCTTTACTTTTTTAGCATTTAATTTCTTTGAAAATGCTGGGTTATGTGATTTGAGGCTCATTTGTCAATTTAAACAGGATAACTAAATATGCCATTAGTACAATATGATTTTCCTAAATACAATGGAGAAGTGTAGAAACAAAATTCTCTTGTACTTTATTTAGGATCTGCATTAGCTATTTGCACAACAGTTTTTTCCTTGGGTCTACATAAAAAGACAATATATTCAACATCAGATTATTCACAATCCAATGTAACAACAAAATTAACCTTTCAAGTTGTAAATAATTCAGTAAATGAAAGCGACAGTATTCAGGATATCTTTGTTGATCATGTAATACTTTTTTTTGACTTTGTTTTACTGTCACACAAGTAGAAAGATTTATGATAACATCAACTGTTTTTGATTTGAAGTACATGAAACACTTTTATCAGAACCTATCATTGTAGAAACTCAAATCATGTCAAAAACCATAGCTACCATTTCACTTGCAGTTTCTCCTGCTTCAGAGTTACACCCCAGTAAAGATGAGAAGAAGAAAAGGAAAGGCAAGAAGAAGAACAAGCACAAAAGCAAAAGCACGACTCCTCTCAACCCCGAGTCCACGTTCTTCACTAACGGGTACACGTCCACACACACCACCACGGAGGATCCCTGCACCTCCAGCCACGTGGACTACTGCATTTATGGCAACTGCAAGTACATCGAGGGCCTGCAGGAGCCTGTGTGTATGTGAGTACAGCATCACTTCACTTTTTGTAGTTGCATATTTGTACACTAACAAAACTGAAGCATTGACTTTAATTAAATGTATTATGTCAACAGATTTCACATAACTGTATTAGGTTAGTTGAAAGCAGTAATATGAAATTGAACCCAATATTTTAAACATAATATTATTGCTTTCAACTAACCTAATACAGTTATGTGAAATCTGTTGACATAATTCATTTCATAAGTCAACGGTTCAGTTTTTTCAGTGTCAAGAAAAGAAAATCAATCCTCCTTCTGTAAACTCTTCACTCAGATGTAATAAGGGTTATGACGGGGGGCGCTGTGAGATCCAGTCTCTGGAGGTACTTAAAGACCCGACAGATCAGATCAACAATACTGAGCTGGTGCAGATGGTCCTGGTGATCATCGCTGTGGTCCTGTCGGTTATCAGCTGCACCGCCATCCTGCTCATGACCTGTGCTCAGTGAGTATTCAAGACACACACACATCAGTACTTTGTGGGTGGAAGGCCAGTGAGGATTATTGTAGTTAAACCAGTTCAAACTTCTTAATGAAAGGTGCAAAGATGCTAGCATAGCGACTTCATGTGAACCTCACCCACAAACTTAACCCTGCTTAAGCTAACAAAGGTAGAAGTGATAAGCATTATTGTAGACATGGGAATGTTGCCAATTCGATAATGAGATAAGAAAGATTATGACAACATATTGTACAACACGCAAAGAAACATGAAACTGTGATCTTACTTAAACCGATTTAAATGTGTCCATAACAAGGCGGTACTCACCAGCATTATGTTGTTTTGCTGGCTCATTCCTTTTGTAGAAAGTAAATTCAACCCCACTGGATTACAGTGTACTGGCTATCAGAGTGGCATGCTTCTCTGTCCTTCTTTAGTATCACTTTTCACAATAGTTGGAACTATAACAACACCTTTAATCTCCTGGAATAGAGAGATTATTGAAGCTTTAAGCATGAATGCCTGAGGGCAAAACACCCTCATAAAACCCATGAAAACCAACATATAATGCCCAGAAACCCTTCGTAGCATTTGGACACACTGATACATTAACACACCCAAACACGCCCAAACTATAAAGGCATTGCTCATGATTTTAACAGGACTCCATGATCCACCTGTCTCATGGCTCATTCTTACTTTTACCGTAGACTTTCATTTCACTGTGAACTATGTCACGTTGATGAATGTGTTCCTCATTCTTTATTTGAAACTGCCACCCACTTTATCTTAAGTGTCCAAGTCATTTGATGTTTATTCACAGTTCCCTATCAATATGTATCTAAATCACAGCTATTGTTGGAATGTAGGACAAAGTCTAAAGTCCGTTGCTTACAGCATCATAGCCAAAGTGGATAGAGAGAAAGTAAGACTTATTACAGAGTGAAACCTACAAATGATTTTCTTATCAAAACAGCCTGAAAATCAACAGTCACACTTTTAATATTCAATACATTTAATAGAAATTGCTGCCAAAACACAACAAAAGGCCACCTTAAATTTCATTTGTCCAGACAGCATCAAAGCCATGTAACTGACTCCCGCTTTTCAAAATGACTTTACTGTGATCATCTGATAAGAAGTGTCCAAGTTTCATACTCACGTTGAATGTCTTTTGTAGCTACAGGTCACATAAAAACTTCCTGGCATCCTACCTGGGAACTGGGACGGAGCAGGAGAAGCTACAGAAACCCATGGGGGATGTTGTGGTGTGAGGGCATAAAGTTACCATGAGGTAAGTGTTGCTGAGTTTCTGACTGTCACTTCTACTGTGCTTTTATAGTGCTCAATAATTCATACTGCGTTAAATAGATTACATCGTAAAGTTTTGTAATTCGTAAATATCTCAATACCCCAAACTTGAAAACGTTCGCTTAACTTCCTCCTTGTGATAAAGCTTAGCAACCCTAATTGCTTATGTTTGTAACATGCTGTTTTATTTTAAAGTAGTGTTCATTGGCTGATCCTTTGTGTGTAAAGAGATGGATGCCGTTGTCCCTTCTTACCATCTCCAAAACCAAAAACACGAGGGCGAAGTCTCAAACTTTTCCGTTGTTTGTTCTAACGTAAGCGGCGAGCGTTAGCATGTCCGCCTATCTAGCTAAGATAGGGATAACACATATTTTAGTCCATCACCTAAAGGTATTTTCTGTTGTAAAAATAAAGTGAAACATACTGTTTAAAAATAAGACAAAAAAATAATAAATCTAACCTCAGTCTTGCATGTTTAAGTATGTAGACTGAGCAGCTAAACAGGTGTATCAGTATGTTAGATCAAAAGAACAGCCTAATCCTACATAAATCCTTATCATACTTATAATACTATAGGACAATCTACTGTATAGCTCTAAAATACACAAAATACTATTTCTTTATTCAATAATTAGGACCCCATATACCGAGTTTATGTTTTGAAAGGCATACTACCTAGCCAATGGTTTGTTAATGCCATTTTTACATGCCGTAAGATGGACATCCAATCAGGCACTCCTGCATTTCCGGTGGTGTACATTTTGGTGATGTATTACCGCCAAAAGTCTTGCTTAAGTCCTCAGAGGGTGTCGTCAGGCCTCCCCTCACGTGAGCCTTAAGCCAAACAGGAAAGAGTGGGATCAGAGAGTGACAGAGAGCCGCACGCCTGTTGTTGTTTTTTTAACACGCAAGTAACCTCACGCAAAGAGGAATGCCCACCAGAGGAATTATTTTGGATTATCCTGGGGATGTATCAGCCTGCCCCATCCCTGCACTGCATACCAGCGAAAAGACAGAAACCACACATTCGATCAAACACATTCACCTGTGTGTCTCAAACAATAACAGCACAGACACACTGACTGTAAATGACCGTGAAGTAACAGCTTAATTACTCCACATACATGTGGTCAGATCTCACTGAGCAACACACGCACAGCTTGCAGACTTCACATGTTCAAACAGAAATATTTAGCCTCCAGACAAACAATGAGGCTGTGCAGCATTCTCCTAAAAGCTGCGTCACTCAGTGTCCACAATAAATGTGTCTTTCAAATTGCACCTTGCTGGCTTGAGATTGGATCAGCACCCCAGCCTTGATTCTCACTCGCTTTAAATAGTTTAATTAATGTGAAAACTATGGCCTGGGTTAGGTATTATTTGTCAATCAGTTGAATCAGTTATGATAAGGGTTTACTCACCAAAGCCATTGGCGAAATAGGGGAAGTCAACGGCATAGCTTCAACAAATGACAAGAAAGGAGCGGTCAGACCATTTGACAGGTTTTAAATGAGTAAGAATTAATTATCAAACCATGGCAAGTACAGTAGGTCATAGTTGAACTAGGAAATAAGTCTGTAGGCTTGTTCAATCAGATTCATTTCTAAGATTATCATTTTTTTAAATTATATGCTTAATGGCCAATGGTAAATGATCATACTTTGTACTAAAGAAAAGTGCACATACACAGGGTTAAATTGAACATTTAACTACACTGTAGTGTATATGCTGACATGTACTTCCTTTAAAACGTTTTTTATAGCAGTTGAATTTTATCTTGAAAATAGTTTTACTTTGACTTAAAATGCATTGCATTATGTTCACATAATGATTGACTTTTGATTTCTCTCCATCTCTCCTCAGCCAGCTGCGCGACTCAAAGACAAAGCCGACCAGAAGAAGTAGAGTGAATAGACAGCTTTATTAGATGTTGTGTAAAAAACATTGTCCAGAACTTGTTAGAATGTAATTTATTTAGTGTGATTATTTATTGCTTATGACTGTATGAGTATGATTGAGTGTTGGACTATTGTGAACTATGGACTTGCGAATGTGCGGTTTGGTTTTATTTATTTGCTGCTGTTATAGGTCAGAGAAAAGCTCCTCATCTCTCTCTGGGATGGGATTTGATCACCAATAAAGTGTCTCAGTGTTATATGAAAGAGTTATTTATTTATGCATCTATGCCTCTGAATTGTGTGTTTACATTCCCATCTGCGGAGGCATCCCATACCTCTGCAGCCTGCTCACACAAACACCAACCAAAAGCATGTTGTGTGTGTGTGTGTGTGTGTGTGTGTGTGTGTGTGTGTGTGTGTGTGTGTGTGTGTGTGTGTGTGTGTGTGTGTGTGTGTGTGTGTGTGTGTGTGTGTGTGTGTGTGTGTGTGTGTGTGTGTGTGTGTGTGTGTGTGTGTGTGTGTGTGTGTGTGTGTGTGTGTGTGTGTGTGTGTGTGTGTGTGTGTGTGTGTGTGTGTGTGTGTGTGTGTGTGTGTGTGTGTGTGTGTGTGTGTGTCATTTCTATATATAACGCTTTTCAACTCATTAACCGTTGTGTTGCCATAGCACTGAAGTGTTTTTAACAGCGGAGTAACGCCTAAAGCTTTGTGAATGAGTCGACAACAAACAGGTGCACTGGGACAAGAAGCGGGGGCGTGTTCAGTCTGATCTATTTTGAGATATTTCCAGGTAACTTACCTCCTATCGCATATACAAACACATACTTGAACATAATTCGATGTTTCACGTCAGGACAAAGGAGCCTAGAATAGACTGAGCAAAAAGAGGGCGACACAGTTCCACACAAAGACAAGTGTTGAAGTGCAGCTCAGAGTTTAGTGAAAAAGGCCATAGCTACCAGAACAAAATAATAAGATGTTAAGCGCATGTTGACATGAAAAGAAGATGGTTTAGCCAAACGTTACTACTTGCACTGCATTGGCTTCTCTTTTCAGCCATGGAGGTTGCAGCTTGAAAAAAGTTGTGTTTACAGTGTTGCTCAGCAAAATACATTGTACATTCTTGAGGTCTAACAAACGTGTTGACTAAATGTCCTTCCTCACATTTTTCAATGGAGATTCGTTTTAAGGTATTTTCAAAACCTAAATAGCTTACATCCATGTTTAGTGGCAATTTTCTCCTTTTTGCTGGTGCCTAGCATATCTTGGCTTTGTCCCGCAACTTAAGATATAAATTAAACTCAGTCAATCAATAAACATATAAAGCATGTATAAAATGTATCACAATTATAATTGTAAGCTTATTGAGCTCTAGGGGTGCCGGTAGGAATCCTGTTTCTCTTTGTGCTAAGCTAAGCTAACTAGCTGCTCCATTCCTTTATTAAATGGACAAGCCTAAGAGTGTTCAACATCTTCTCAACAACCAACTTTATGCCAAAAAGTGTGTTTAAAATAACTTATTGTTCAGGTTTTTTTATCCCTGTTTTAGCCATATGTCTATTTCTGTAAATGATCAGTCACATTTTTTATATGTGTTCTTACTTAGCCAGTAGAACTGATTCTAAATATCTGAACCTAGCCTCTGATTATAAAAAGATACAAGGCAGAGATTAGCATATAAATATGACTATGACTCACCTGCCAGGATAAAACAGTTTCTAGTCACCTTTATAAAACAAGGTTTCACTAAGTGTTTGTGTGGCGTTGCGTCACTAGTGATGAGGGAAAAGGTGAGGCAAGGTGGGCAGCCCTTATAAAACAAGGTTTTCACTAAGTGTTTGTGTGGCGTTGCGTCACTAGTGATGAGGGAAAAGGTGAGGCAAGGTGGGCAGCCCTTATAAAACAAGGTTTCACTAAGTGTTTGTGTGGCGTTGCGTCACTAGTGATGAGGGAAAAGGTGAGGCAAGGTGGGCAGCCCTTATAAAACAAGGTTTCACTAAGTGTTTGTGTGGCGTTGCGTCACTAGTGATGAGGGAAAAGGTGAGGCAAGGTGGGCAGCCCATCCTGGTGATGCAAGCAGAGGTAAACTGTGACTGTGTGTGTGCGTGTGCGTGTGTGTGTGCGTGTGCGTGTGTGTGTGTGTGTGTGCGTGCGTGCGTGTGACAGTTATCTCTATCACAGGAATTGCTATCCAAAAACATACATAAACACGTTTGCATTCATCCACTTGACAAAATAAGTTGATAAGGGCGTGGTGAGCTTTGATAGTTTTGTTGGCAGTGAGGTGGGCCCTGAGCTTTTGTTGGTGGCCATGGAAACAGAGTAAACAAACGGGCAGATGGTTGGTCAGTGATAATTCACTTCAAATAAAGACCAACTGGAAATTCATGGGTGTGGTAACGTATTTTTCCCCTTCAGCTTTACAAGAGAAGGTCAGTTGCCAAGGCAAGAACTTTTTATTTCTTCTGTTGTTTCTTTGACTTCCTGCACTGAAATGAATTCAGTCATGCTTGCAATGTGGCTCCTTGGAGGGCAAAGTCAGTCGGCCCGACAATTTGTTAGAAACTGAAATATCCTCACAACTATTGGATCAATGTCCATTAAATTAGCTTCAGACATTCATGGAGCCCAGAGGATGAATCCAAATGATGATCCTCTGACTTTCTGAACTGTTTCATGGATTGCTCTGAAATTTGGAAAACACATTCTTATGTTTTCCTCAGGATGAAATATAACAATTTTCCTCTGGCGTCTTTATCAGTTTAACATTTTAATTAGTTTAAAACTTTGGTTTATAACCAAATCAGCGAAGCTGTAGTTTCATTCGCTAGATTGTACTTAGTGCAATTAAGCACATGTCAGCTTGTTAACACGCTACAATAAAATGTCTTTGCATTTTTATGCTTATTAATGACTTTTCAATCATTTTAAAATGATCTAAAAAAAACGTTATTGTTAATGTGGTTGTATTAAATGCAACCACGGATGTGTATTGCCTTTAACTTTTTGCATCAGTTTTGTATCAGTTGTAAGTTAGATACTAGATTTAACCATTTCCACTGAACTGTTGTAAAGACTAGCATGACTGCATCACTAAATGCAGTAGAGAGCACCACCTGGTGATGAAAACTGAGCGTCAGTGCAACATTTACAGTCATTCGCAGGTCATAACGGCCGGGTGTATGACTCTGCTGATTTGTGTGTGAAACGATAAACCCACAAGAATTTAGGGGAGCACATAATGATTTCAGCCCACAGCAATAAAAGAGAACAACAGTGTTTAAGATAAGAAAGACAAAGAAGCTGATGATCAATCCTTTCAAAATATGACTGTGCACACTTTGATTACCACAGCAAATATTTCCTTTTGCTGGATGTGGACATATTTATTATGTGTTCACTGCATTTGAATGAACGCATGTTGCAAGACTCATGCGCCCTTTTTTGAACGTTTCCTGTGGGGGTCTTAAGATATGCCGTGTGAATTTGTCTCTTGTGGTGTGGTCTAAGTAAGTGCACCATCAGCAGAGCTTTTTTTTTCTTTATAGTTAAGAACTTCATGTTCTCTGCATTGACATTACTGTAATTGTCTCATGCAGGAAGCGTTTCGGCATTATGACAGACAACCTCAAGAGCAGCAAGAGAGAAAAACACAAACATGTGCTGTCATGCTTACTGAAACATCAACATTTTTTTTATTTAGACACAGAGCTCACACAACCTGAGAACAGAGAACTGAAACACAAATCTTTGATGCCATGAACGTGTGAAACTACAGGAGCTTCTGTAATGGAAACCTATACTAATAGTAATACAAAATTACGAATATGTTGCACCGTTGGAGCAGCCTGTGACCTAAGATTTTCATTGACATAGCTATGTATACAATAAAAGCCTTGAATCTTGAATCTTGCAAATAAGAAAGAAAGAAATATGGATGTCTAAGAATAAATATAATTGGTTTTGGGTTTTCATGCAGTTGTAATGACGAGGAAAAAAAGGGACATGCCTGAGAATCAACCTAATTATAAAATATATCCATATGACTTGAGTTATAGTCTATTTAATTGCTTTGGAGTTTTGCTTTCCCCTGAAGAAAATATAGCGCTTTTCTACATAGATTTAGAAAAATCCCTCAGGAAAACATATAATGTTCATTTCTTCCTTTTACAGTAAGGAGGATAAAGTGAACGTAGCATACTATTAGCACATAAATAGACGTTAACGAACTGGGCTGATTATATTTCAGACTTTTTCATTGTCTTCTTGATCCAGATTATTTGTTTTTTTGAGAGAAAAGAGTACACACCCGGGAATTTTTTCATGCCACACTTCTTTCCAAAAGAAGTGACACCGACCAGGGCTCCATTGCACAACAGTGGGCCTCCTGAATCCCCCTGGAGAGATAATAAATATACAACATTACATATTAAGACACATACGCATGAGTTAAGGGGTAATCTAAATGCACTCACCCCACAGGTATCAGCCACCTCTTCCACGACTGAACCAGCACATATCTGGCCGCTGGTGATAAAAGGCTCCATGTTGTAATGCTTAGGAGAGTTGCACTCCATTCTATCGATCACGGTCACATTGACAGACATCAGGACATCTGAAACAGTCTTGGCGATGTTGTTTGTTTTTCCCCATCCAGCCACCAGACAGCTGGTGCCAGCTGCTGGATATTTGATGGTGTCCCCCAACGGGAGACATTTCACCGTCTTGGTTTGCTTCACCGGTTTGTCAAGCTGAGATAAAAAAAAAAAATGTGATGCTGACCAGCTGTATGTTGTCTTTGAGAAATGTAAGGCTTGAAATGCTCTTTGTCTTTCTTTTTTTTAATGCTTTGTACCATTTCCCTATGTTGGTGTCATTGGACTTATAGCAACCTATTAAAGCTTGAAAATGATTCCACTTTCACTAAATATACTTCCTTCAAGTTAAAACTTTTTTTATTGCACTTGGTTAGAAAGACAAAACAAGCAAGACAGGCTCTCCTGCCTTGCCAAACCAACAAGCATATATTAAGTTCAACGAAATATGATCCTGAATCATCTTTAACTGTTTCCTAGATTGCATATTTTGCACCTTTGCTTCAACTTGGTTACTTGTGATTACAACTTACCTTGAGCAGCATGAGGTCATTGATGTGTTCTGTTGCATCATAGCAGGGATGAGGAAAACTTTTCACCTTGCGGACCTGCCTGGAATCTTTTACATCTCCTTTGATTGAGTGCACTCCCAGAATCACTTTCATAATGCTGCGAAAGCAGAAAACAGAGTTTACAATCCATTTTAAAATGTATCTTCGATAGCGCTAAATTCATACTTGCTTTTATAAATCTGCTTTTGTATCCAATACTTGGGCAATCCTATTCTCACAACCTTTCAGTCTCTGTCTTGAAGTACGTTGTTTACGTCTGTGTCGGACTCATGTCTGTTATTTGTGGGTGTTCAAGAGTTGCTATTAGAAATGGAAAATGAACCCCAGTGCAAACAGTAGTTTTATTTTAACTTAATCTTTTTACCATGAATAGTATTTCAGGTTCACTTTGACTGTTTTACCAAAGTGCAGAATCATTTCTTCATTGAGATGAAAATGATTATAATATTATATAAAACATATATCATCAGTATAGGTTATACATTAGTTTTAGTGTATAGGAATGTTTGTATCATGCTCATACTTGTTACAGTGGGCAGCAGTCAGGACCCATTTTGGATGGATCAGTGTCCCTCCACAGTATGGAGGCTGCATCAGAGCCATGAAAGGCAGCGAGTGGGGAGCCACTTCTTTCCCTCCAATAATCTCAGAACCATGACCTTAAACAGAACAATAATTCAATAATAACAGTTCAATAATTTTGAAAAAAGTGTAGAAATGAATCAATAAATGGTAAACCAAATAAATTGCAACACTCTGCCTCAGCTGCACTGTAATATTGAAAGTAACGCATGACTATGCATTCTGCATGCTTACATGAGTGAGGTAGATATCACAAAGTAAATGCCTGCAATACAAAGAATGTTTTACTCACATGATTGGACAATGAGAAGGACCACACACGAGATAAAAACAATGAAATCCCTTGGGCACAACATTTTCCTTATCTCTCTCTGATGTGACGGTGAATGCTCTTCAACATTATCTTGAAGCAAACACTCGTATTTATGTGTTGCAGTTGAAGGATGTGGTCTGACCTTGGAAATGCATGAGTCAGCAGAATGGACGCAAGCAAGACATGAGAATTGGTGTGTTCGGTCTTCATTTAGAAGCCTGTGGTAACAGTTTTGTCATTTCCCACTCATCATTAGCATGTGACAGTCTGCATGGTGGAGGCTTTTTATTTACGTGAAGCAGGTCACATCATCAGGGTGATGTTCACGATGTGGGACCACCGCATCAGCTAAAACTGGAGGCTTGTCAAGTGTTTCAGCTACAGTGATGAGTGTGTGTTAAAAATGATTCAAAGGAATTCATGAGAAAGTGGAATATGTTGTCTAAAGTGACACTAAAGACACATGATCAATAAGACATAACTCAGAGGAAGAGTTAACTATAAAGATAATTGGATGCTTATTTTATGCAACCTTAAAGCATAATTCAGTAATTCACTTAATGTCTTTCTTGTCGCGAGTTAGATTAGAATACAGAAGCCCTTTTTGTATCTACATTAAATACTGTAAGCTACAGCTGGTTAGTTAGCACAAACTACGAGACTAGAAAATATACTGTATCCTGGCTTTGTCTAAAGGTAACAAAGTCAATTTTCCAGTACCTCTAAAGCTCAATAACATTATATTTAATTAATTTAATCAGTAAAGATATTTAAGCGTAAACTGCCAAGTAACTTTCTAGCTGATAGACTTCAACCACTCCCCCACAATTATCATCACAACAATCATGGACGCGGGAAGGGGGGGTGCAGAGGGGGCTGCAGCACCCCCATCTGCGAGGCACCCGCACCCCCAAACGCGGCGCACCTACAGTGAAAGCGCACCACAGTTTCACCGCTGCGAGGCTACACTAGCACTTTCCCTGTTTGTTCGTAATACAGCACTGATTTTGGTTCGCACCTTTAAGGTACAATTTTAATAGAGGCGGAACTATTTTACGGTAGCCTATTGTGTTTAACATGGGTTGTTATATCGGGACACCAGAGATATTTAGCGCGGTGTAGCTGTCTTTTGGATGGAAACTAATATTATGAAGGAAACAAGATGCAGTATCAGCCCCTAAGCAACTTTGGGTGTTTCTCAATCGCGAGTACGCTTGCTTGGTAGCACATGTCTGCCGAGCATCTTGCTTCAGAAGCGAGTCAAGAATACTTCCTGGCATTCGGAAAACAAAGAGTGGAACAGGCTAGCAAGTGTGCAGGTGTGCGTCATATGAGAGGCCCCGCCTTACATCTTCCGCCACAGGGTGTTTCTCAATCGCGAGTAAAGCTGCTTCAGAGCCACTATTTCAAGCATACTACGTCATCGAGTGCCGCCGAAGTACTGTTCCAATCTCCAGCATACTTGGAAATCTACCGAGCCCGGCGTACTCCGTTTGGAGAAATATCGAGGCTGCACATGAGTAGACTTCGCGGTCTTAAAATCCCCACAATGCTTTGCGCACGGACCAATTTCCCCAAATCTGTGACGGAAGATGTAAGGCGGGGCCTCTCATATGACGCACACCTGCACACTTGCTAGCGTGTTCCACACTTCGTTTTCCGAATGCCAGGAAGTATTCTTGACTCGCTTCTGAAGCAAGATGCTCGGCAGACATGTGCTACCAAGCAAGCGTACTCGCGATTGAGAAACACCCACAGATTTGGGGAAATTGGTCCGTGCGCAAAGCATTGTGGGGATTTTAAGACCGCAGAGTCTACTCATGTGCAGCCTCGATATTTCTCCAAACGGAGTACGCCGGGCTCGGTAGATTTCCAAGTATGCTGGAGATTGGAACAGTACTTCGGCGGCACTCGATGACGTAGTATGCTTGAAATAGTGGCTCTGAAGCAGCTTTACTCGCGATTGAGAAACACCCCCAGTGTGTGTCTTGCAAGTGCTTTGTGTGTTTGTATGAATGCTATGGTGTGTTAGTGTATGCTACGTGCTACATGCTATGCGTTAGCTGTATTAGCGTGTGCTACGTGCTACATGCTATGCATTAGCTGTGTTAGCGTGTGCTACATGCTATGCGTTAGCTGCGTGCCGTTTATTGTGTAGTTTGGCGGAATTCATCGCTTATACATATTTATTTATTGTTTACTTTCAATTTCTCTCTGTTCTTCAACCCAGTTCTCACGGGTTGGGTTTGTATGAAAATAAACCCTGTATTTTAATGAAGACCTCGGCCTTGTGTGTCTATTACTGGAGGGAGCTACAGTAAAAGCATTTTAAGAAATACGGCAATAATTAGACTCTACTCAAACGTAGCTGAGACTTTGCCTCCGTTACATACTGTCATTGCATGTCATGATTCATAAGCCTGGAGTTTAAAGTGTAGTTTAAAGTTTTTAGCTAGACACTCTGATGGTGTTTTTCGCAAATCAACCCTTTCTAGAAATCCTATATGACAATCTGTATCATTATATTATAAACAGTTAAATTGCTGTGGTACAGTCCTCAGACATCTGTGGTGACAAACCTCACATGGTGCATTATCTTGTGAAAAACTTGTGCATGTGAACATTTAAAAGGAAGTCTTAACCACACCTCTCTGATGTCTTGTCTAGTCACATACTTTTACCATCCAAGCTTTCAACCCACAGGTCTATGCGAAGAGTACCTTTATTTGCATCTATTGTCTTGTAAAATGTGCAATTAATTTAACTGTTGGCTAAAATGAAGTAGTAAAAGTGATGGCAGTAAGAGTATACACTCCACATAGGAAGTTACACACATCATCATCAAATATCAAGTTAAAACCCATAAGCCAGATAAATAGAGAAAAAAATAAACCCAGCCTTAATTTAAATTGTTCTATATAACAGTTTTTAATCGAGTTGCATATCTAAGGACTGGAGGTAACCATTTAAGTGTAGGCAACAAAGAAAAGAAACATGGAACAAACATTAAATATAATTTGTCACAAGTTACATGAATACATAACAGAAAATGTTTAATGTGCAAAGTATTTGACTTTGGACTGCGCTTCTTGCAAAATGTGTTCATCTCTTACAAACTAGAGAGTCCTCAGCAGCAGCCTGTTTTGGTATATTATCTGTAATATTATCACATAACTGCCCTGGTATCCATATTTGGTATCTGGAAAATGAAAAAAAGATAGGAATATATTGTACAGAATGAGAATATCTTCCAAGTGTTTTATTCTACCCTAAAATTGTGAGGTATGAACCATCTTGGTTTGATTGTGGTTTGCCAGCTTCTTATTGTGGTGGATTCAGGAAAGGGAACAGGAAATGTGAATTCTTGACACGATGTGAATAAAAAGAGAACGTTTGAGACAGGTCCGACCACCTGCCAACCACCATTATGTCCATTTTTTGGTGACGTCAATATTTACATGTCCCAGATGTGAAAGCGCTGGTCTGCTCCAGCAGAGAAAATCGGAGTGCTGTCAGAGTTTATGGCCAAGTGCAAGACTCGATCAGAATGAGCTGAAAAAAAATCATAAACGGTATTAAACTAGGACATCTAAATACATTATTTCCCATATGATAAACAGGGGTTACGTCTGGTTTCAATTGCATGTCATAATTTGTGTCACATAGTACAACATTTTAGCAGCCGTCAATGCAAAGATGCATATTCACTTACAGTAACAGTAAATCACTGTGTAGTTTGGAACATTATACCTTTTTAAAGTAGTTTCAAAGAATGCCTAATATCTTCAATTGATGTGAAAACTCATACCAGAAATGTCAGTTACTGCTGATTGGTTTCTGAACAAAAAAACGCCAAAATGAACATAATGTGCAACTGAATAATGAAGTGAAACAGACTGGCAGCTCAAAGATTTTCAGGCTATAAATCACAAACAGATAAGTTGTTAAATAACACAATTAATTAACATTTAGAAAACAAAGAAATTCAAAATAATCTTTATAGGATTTTAAAAGAATGGTTTTCAAATGTCACATTGACTGGAAACCCAGGATATGAATGACTCAAAATGGCTCTTAAATATCTCAGCCATGACAGAGCTGCAGGTCCAACTGTCACACTGATGCTGCTATATTACTCAGCATCTGATGCAATACATGTATTCCTATGTGGCTGTTGTGAATGTGTTTATGGATGTTATTGCACATTAATTATATTTCATATTCTCTCACCTCTGAGCTGGTAGAGGGGGCTGAGGGAGGGAAACTCCGACGACCAGCAGGTGACTTGGTGATGAGGCAGACCGTGACCTGTGACCAGATATCTCTTCTTTTCAGCCCAACGTAGAGAACAGATCTGCAATTTGAGCCATTAAAAACAGTGTGTCCAATATTTATACCCAGTAAATTGCTACACGTTGAGAGTTAAGTACCTGAGACTTTGTGTTAGCTGATGTCACACATGTTCCCAAATCTGTGTCCCAGATTCTCAGCTCTCCATCTTTCAATCCACCTCCGGTGGCAATCATCTTTCTCTGCCATGGACACCATCCCATTGCCTTAACATACAAACACAAGATATAAGAAAGCACACACAAAGGTCAGCGGATTGTCTGGTTCTTTAAGCAGACCAACTATTGGTTGCAGGATCAACTGTGTTTTTGAAACCTCTGTAACAACAACATCCTTTAACTAGCAGCATGGTGCTCAAGTTTGCACAAGCTATTATTAGTCATCCTCAAATCATACAGCAGAACACACAGTTGCTGACAATATACGAGTGTGATTGTGTCAAACCTGTCTTCCACCTGTAAATGATGCAGGTATTCTTTTGCAAGTTGCAACTATGACATTTGGTACAGACATTTATGAATCCCTAAGGATAAATTATATTAACATTGGTTGTCTTATGACGTTTTATCTCGTGATACTATCACTCCAACATTTAAATTTCCAATACTTTATGGCCAAATACTTGCAATGTTATCATACAATCATACAAAATGAAGTTGGAAACCACATAAAACATTGCTAAACGTTAGCATGGTTACATTGCCATTTTGAGCTTATTAAACAACCGGCCATTAACTTTTGGGTTTAAGCACCAGAGAGCCACTAGTATGGCTGTTGACTTGTAGTCATTGATGTATTATAAAAGCGTATGAAGATGTGTCCTCCATCCCTATTTCATTAGGTAGATAAGATACAGTGCACATGAAAAGTATTCATGTTTTATTGTTTTACAACATTATATACAAGCCTTTTTCTTTCTTTTTTTTTTTTACAGAGAACAGTCCAATACCACTGTCAAAGTTACAAAATACAACTCTACACATTGATCTAAATGAATGACTAAATATTAAAAGCACTACAATAATCAGGCTTCTCCTCCCATCTGACAGGCAGAAGTTTAGCTTACACTGACCTTTACAGCGCTGGGCTGTGTCATCATAGTGATTGGCTGGTGTGACCTCGTGACCCCGGCGATGTCTCCGTCCCATATACAGAGGAGGCCCTCTGTGGAGCCGCTGGCCAGACAGTCCTCTCCTGGGGCCCACTGGAGGCTGCAGATCGCCTCCTTCTGCACAACGGCACCCACGAGAGGTGAAGGAGCCCGAGGGTCGACGTGATGGATATGCCCGAGAACTGAGCCGCTGTAGGGTTGTAGAAACTGTCATTAATGCGTGAATACTACACACTTCATATTGATATAGACTGTGATTCCCTTTTTTACAACAGCTACTTTTCGTTTTGCTTAAACATTAAAACAGTATAGATTTGAATACGAATGTCATTCCTTCTTTATTGGAGTTTAAAGATAATACGTTATTTTTCAGTCCTTAACTTTCATTTCGGGTACTTAAAACACACACCTGCTGAGTAACTGCTGTTTCCAAGAAAGAGCCATCACCACAGACTGATGTGACCACAGACGCCTCATACTCTTCTTTTGTTCAACATCCCACAACTAAAAAGTCAAAGAGACACCACAAACAGTCATTCTGCTGATTCAACTAGGTGTGACACCTCCCCTCACACAGGCCCCCCAGACCACAATTTGTACAAACCAGTTTCTAAGCCAAATATACTCATTTACTTTAAGCTCCAAGGCATTTACCTGCATCTCCCCTCGCCTGGTGCCGATGCAGAGAGTTCTGCCATCTCTGCTCCAGCTCAGACACGAGATGGTCTGAAGGTACGCTCGTCCTGGTTGTGGACTCTGGGCCAAATGTCCCACCAGAGCACGAGTTTCTGAATTCCAGAGGTAAACAGAAGAGCCCAGTGCTAAAGCAATTATACCATCACAACTGCAGTCGAGAAGATTAGTGTCTGAAGGGAAAAGATGGAAAAAAGAGAGAAGGGCTACTGAGGAGTCTAATACTGACAAACGTAACTGCTGATTGACACACCATCAGATCATTTAGACCAGACACTAAAAGTTCCCTTTTTAATTTTTCACATTGTGTTTACTGGTTTAACTGTTGTATTGTTTTTATTTTCCCAACTTGAGGGTGTATATCATGTTTCAAAAAAGTCCTCATATTGGCAAGAGTAGTAGTAGTAAATGTTGGCGACTTTATTCTTTATTATTATGATAGCCTAAAAGTGGTCATATGTGTTAAACTCATACTGTTGCTTAAACTTGAAGTGTCTTTAATGCTAACTGACGTATGACAGTTTACTTGGGCCAAAGTGAAGTGAAAACTCACTGGTGAACCATGTGCTAATCCACCGTTGCAAATAGTACCTCAACAAATACACTATTTCCTCCTATCATTTGCTAAAAACTACAGTCTTAGTGTTTTAGGAAATAATAACACAAGCGTTATAATTTAAATACAGAGACAGAGAAAGAACGGCTTAGTTTTCTTCGCAGGATTAGTATGTTTTCTTACAGTAGTCGTTCAGCAGTGACGGTGCCGCCAACTTCAGCACTGACTTTCCACACTGACTGACAGAAGTACTGTCCAGAACAGCAAATGGCTGCAAAGCATGTGTCCTCTCATCAGAACCTGCATGGAAAAATATTACATAAAAACAGAGTTAAAACATACACACACACACACACACAGTTTCACACCCAAAGCATTTTACTTTGATTTACTGCTGATAATGTCCATTGCATTTATTTTCACTCACTGAAATCAAATCACTTCATAAGCTCTACAAGATGGACTAGTGATGATGTACAGATACAATGATAGCAGTAAACAGGAACATAAACAGACCTCCAACAGGCTGCACACAGTCTCTGCTACTTAAAAACATTTCTGCGAGTTTCTTGTTTACTGGTATGACAGCATGCATCGCCCTAGAAGGCATTCAGATAAGTTGTTTCTCTTTTTGTAGACCTTGAAGTGCTGTAGGAATGTAGTGAAAGCCAAAGAAAAAATTCATGCTGTACCAGCCTGTTGAACATTTCCATGTTGATGAATTGCTGCTCTCCAGACCAATCCCTGCAAAAGAAAAGTAAGAATTATTACAATATTTAGTCTTTTACAGTCTTTTTTTATTTTACCTAGTGATCTCATGGCTTTTTATTCCACCTCAATCAATTTAGCAAAGAAACAATGTTTGTTTTTGCCATTTTTAACTGAAGCTTCCAAATAACTTTCATTGTTAGGGTTCCTGCCTTGTTGCTCACTTTTCAACATTTCCATTGATATAATAAATCCAACATTATATGTATAACTTTATTTACATAGAACCTTTTAAAGTATAGGTTAAAAAGTCTCACAACCCACTGGAAAAAAATGTTTAAACATCAAACTCCAGTGGTACAAGTTCCTTAAACAAACCTGCTTTGGGGCACTCTCTGTAGCAGTCCATCTCCTGGCAGTGAAGGTGTGTTGTGTGTTTGGAGATGTGACACCCCCACAGTGCGATACGCCTCCTGCCAGCTCTGTCTCTGAATAGGAAAGATGATATCAGAAAACATAAAAGCACCAAACAATGCTGCTCGGAATCCACACTCCATTTGAGACCGATAAACATAATGGTGAAAACAACAAAGAGTGGATACATGATTGTGTGTGTTGCCCTAAACAAACATTTGGGCCTTTGGACCTAAAACAAGGACAATGACTATGTGACAACTGACAAACTACAGTGTATTATATTTTAAGGAGAGGGCTGTGCAGAATTGTGCAAAATATATTCAGAGAGCTGAGCATCAACATGGCACACAGTTTTGTAATGCATAACGTTTGTGGGGTGGATAAAAGTCAGTGTCAATGGGCCTTGTTCGTGAGGCCGGTAGCAGAGGGGAAGAAGCTGATATAAGTATTTGTGTGTGTCTTATACATTCTTAGCTTGGGGTTTGAATAATACCATGAAGGTTTCCCTGCAGGTGTCTCTGTGCTGGTTCATGGTCTCTCGGAGGGGAGTCCAGCTCCAGTCTCTGGCAGACTGCCTCCAGATCAAACCTGGGCTCCCTCTGCCCCCCAGTGGCCAGAGGTGTGCTTGCAGCTGGACCCTCACTGCTGCTCCTCTGGATGATCCTTCTCCTGAACCGCCTGTACGAGACGTGATGGCCATCGTTTGGTCCCTGGAGAGACACAAACATATGCATGATTTTAACAGAAATAAATGCGAGTCTCAAACAACTCAAATACTGCAAACTGACACCAACTTCCTACCTCTGCAAACTCAAAATACCACAACTTTACTAGTGTTAAGCTGGCAGTGTTCACAACATGATGTCCGGTTACGTTTCTAAGTAAAAGCATGGTAAATGCCTTTTAGTTGTGAATTATATACTGTAGTGTAAGAAGAAGAAATAAGAAGGCTACTCACGCTGGGAGCAGTCAGGTTATAAGCATCAGCTTTTCGGCGACCCTTTATAACACATTATTGTAAGCACATCATTTAACTTTTAGAGCTATTGATTTGTTTAATTTCTGCTTTACGTCTATTTAATATATAAATGTAGCCTACATAACTAACCTAATGTTCAGCTGTATCTTACTTGGAACACCCTAATATAAAGAGTTGCAAAAATGTGTTAATACTAATAAAAAATGAAATCATATTTTAGGGGAAACGATGCAAAACATATACCAAACGGAATCATGTAAATACTATTGGATATATATATTGGATTCAGAGGTTTAATGTCGCAATGGAAACGCATTACCTTTACAATGGCATTACAACTAATGCTTTTTGAGTGGAACACGTTTACTGTTCTTATTTGGAATGGTATTGTTGGCTTCCGGTATTGTGCTAGTGTTTTATAACTTAAATCTGTGTTCCTTTTCCCCTGGTCCGCCCGAGACTTTATGCAGGAGCCCGCTACCTCCTCGGTTTGTTCTTCCCCCTCCAAGATGGAGGCCTTAGGGGGCTACCGTACAAAGTCCTCCAACCCAAATGCGAAAAGGTTGACAGTTTTGTTGAGCATGACAGTCGGGGTCGGGTGTTTGTTTCTCCTGCAGACTCAGCTTGTGAAACCGAGGAAACCAACTGATTTTTACTCGTTTGAGGTGAAAGACGCGAAGGGGAGGACGGTGTCTCTGGAGAAGTACCGAGGGAAAGTAAGTCCACATCATCACCAGTCATTTCAGTTTGAGACAACATCTGTGCAAACTCTAAGTTATTCAGTGTCAGTTTGTTGTGTTTTTCATTGAAATTGTAGTTTTCGCACATAACAGTTACTCCGTGGTTTCTCCTGTACAGGCGTCTCTGGTTGTAAACGTGGCGAGTCTCAGCGAGCAGACGGAGATGAACTACCTCTCCCTGCAGGAGCTGCACCGGGAGCTGGGCACCTCTCACTTCAACGTGCTGGCCTTCCCCTGCGGTCAGTTCGGGGACACTGAACCCGGTACCAGCCGGGACATCGAGGCTTTTGCCAAGTCCACCTACGGAGTCACCTTCCCCTTCTTCAGCAGGATCAAAATAATGGGCTCAGAGGCGGACCCTGCCTTCAAATTCCTCACAGGTGGGCATAACCACATCTGTCACATCACATTTTTATTTTATTTTATTTGGGTTAAGATGATAATTGAATGATTTATGGACTGACCCTACCAGCTGTCTGGCAGGAAGTGCAATCTGGACCTTACTTTCACTGCAACACAATAATGACCCATGGCTGCAACTCAATTGTAGTAGGGTCAATAGTATTCAGTTTATAAAGGAAGCCTTTGCATTATGAAGCTGCAACCAGTTTTAACACCTGACTTCTATAGATAACTGTCATGTCCCAAACTAAATATACAACTAAAACATATTTATGTTTCCTCATAGGGAAAACCTAATGGTTAAGTTTATATGTATAGTCGTGCGTGCATCTTAAAGAACATCTGGAAAACAGCCTGTGAACTTCTGAGGTTATTGAAATGTAATATTTGCTACCTTATTTATAAAAACTAAATAGACTTGGGCTTAATATTAATTTGTATACATGTTTAATTTATTTTAATAATAGATAATAATAAAGCAGCTACTCATTGTATATTCCATTCACTTCAGAGAGATCTATTTTAAACTGTACTGATTATTCAGTGTGTGAATTTTATCAGTTATATCGACCTTACGATAATACCATGATTTGTCATACCGTTTATATTGTAGTAGCTGTCACTTTATTATTTTTGATTTTTGAATCAATGCAATGAGGTGTCTTGAGTTGAGAACAATTATTTATATGGCAAAGTTGCTGTTATGAGGTGTGATTTTATTTGATACTTTACAACATTAAATTAAGTCAGTGTGACATAATCAGGAGCAATAATCTATATTTTACAGTTTATTAATAAGAAGCACTGGACAGGGAAGAGCGTCATCAGAGTTCCTTGCTTATATTTCGGTTAGATGCACCATTAATGAGTGCATACTAATATGTTGTGTTTCAGATTCTGTGCAGAAAAGTCCCAGGTGGAACTTCTGGAAGTTTCTAGTAAATCCAGAGGGTAACGTGGTCCGATTCTGGCGAACAGACGAGCCCATAGAGAGCGTTCGAGAAGAGGCCACAGCGTTGGTGCGAGAAATAATCGTAAAGAAACGGGTGGAGCTATGATGGAGATGGATACGGGACACATCTAAGTGTGTTGTGCCCGTGATCCCTTTGCTTTGATAGCAAGGAATGACTGAACGCTGAGCTGCTACAGTGAGGGTGGTTCGTAAAGTCTAGCTCCAGAAACTTGCCGAATGAAAATATCAATTTTCAGTCATTCAAAGGTAGTTGGAGTGTGTGTTGGTGCGTGGGAAACATCGGTTAATAATGACAATCATGATGAACATTCCTTATAATGACCACTGCTGCAGCCAAAGGATTGCTTAGCCATTGAAGTGTTTGATTTTTCAAATGTTCAGTTTGCCTTTTTGTACCATCTTTTTCAAATGTTTACATTAAAATCAAATTCTTAGGTGAAGCATAACTTTTTAGCCGATTTTTGACTGATTTGAGACCACAAATTGTAAATCACCCATTGAACAATAGGATTACGTCATCATAGTTAATTGATTGGCGAGCTGAAGATACTTTGTTCAGTTTAAATAAATCCACATTTTAAATGCAGAATGTTGATGCCAAGTAGGATGCCAACTTGCAAGTATTGCAATAGAAATGCATAGTGTCACTGTTATTTTGTATTCTAAAGGTGATTTTGTTATTTGACATTACTTAAAACAGTTTGAATGTCTGGTATAAGTCACATAAATCAACACCTGCAACTTTGAATCCCAACTTGCTGTTTAAAATGGAAGTACATGTTAATTGCAGCATCTCCTGGCTTGTTGGTGTGGATTTTAATGGAAAGTTGGAGGGCAGCAGCAGGTAAGCTGGCACACAAAGAACAAACCAGCTAACAAGACACTGCCTACCAACCACCCACAATATGAGCATTTTTTTTTTTTTATCTTCCGTAATCATTTATTTCTACTCATTGTATTCCAGAAGCTCAAGCATAAAAAGACCAACATTCTATATTGGACATCCTCTCCTGTAAGCTTCCTAAAATCCTGATCTGCTAACATAAAGTGCATGAGCATTCAGGGAGCAAGTGATAGACGTAGTCAAATGTAACTGTTAAGGTAGCAGAGCCGTGTGAGCTGTTGAAAGCAACATCAGCTAACATTACACTGCCTCCCGACCAGCCACCACTCCCCAATCATCCTGCTGTACATGCAAATGAATAGATTTGACTAAGTTGAAGTGATGTTGAGTTGAATGTTTTGACATTGTGCTGAATGTCCAATTTCAGGGTTTTTTCATTCAGTCGCCTCCAACCTTTACCCGGCTGTTGACTTTTCATTTCCCCGGTGAATGAGGTGTGATGTTTGAGTTGAGTTGCAGCAGCAGTGAGGAGTGTAGCTGACAGCTGTCAGTCAGATAGCACAGCCAGCAGCAGTGCACTGCCACACTGTCACCACCAGATCAGAGGCTGCCACAACATGTAACCTTTTAATGCACATTTCTCCAACGTTTCCCCTCTTACCTTGAAGGGACAATGGCTTCTCTTTCTGACAAAATCTCGCAGCATTCTTCTCATATTGTCCTGGTTATAAAAACAAGAAGACTTTAGTCAAGGTGATGCTAAAACAAATATCTTTCGATTAACTTTCTTTAGGTGAAATCTGTTTGTTTTTCAATCCATTATTCATAAAGTCGTGGGTCATTGTAATACAATGGATCAAAGTCAATGTGTTTTTTTAATCAATATTTAAAAGTAAAGCTTAATTTTAGACACAGCCCTGTGTTTAGAGCCCTGTGTTTTAAGTGGTTGCCTGGTAGCAACAGAGCATCATGATTAAGGACATAGCTTATGTATCAGGCTATTTTTATATTATTTTGTACTCACCCAGTCTTTCGCTTCTTCGCTTACTGCCTTCATTTCCAGTTGTAATGACTTTGTGTAAAGCAGCAGTCCCTCCTGTCTCTGGTCCTGTTTCTGTCCTGCCTGGTGCACCTGCTGCTGCTCTCCTGGACGGACTGCTCCTAAATACTCTCCCCGGGCGCACGGTGGAGCGGGAAGCCCCTTCCTCTGCTCTGCTATTGGCGCTTCAGGTTTGAGTTTGTTTTTCATTAGTTCTTGTCAGGGATTCCCTCCGCGTCCTGGTTTCTACTGGATACCAATAGACACAGTGAAAAAGAACAACGCGGTAATGTTTTCAAGGTGGAGGCGGCAACATGTGTTAATGACCCGGACAAGGACAAACTTATTTCTTTAGGTCTGTCAACCTCTACAGATTATAACCTAACTGCCAGATTTATGTCGTGAGAAAAATAATGATGAATGAGTTGGTATTAATATAAGGGAAATACATTGATGGCTAAGATTTATGAGACATTTCAATCACAAGCCATTTAAAGCATGAATCGTGATAAAATATTTAATGGTAAATACGAAGGAATGTAAAGGCTATAGGCCTTTTAAAAATAAGATTTTCCTCAATAATGGGCAGGGAAAAATAAATAAATCCTTTTATAGTAACAGTATATTCTAGTATTGTTTATTTTGTCTTATGTTAACAAATTATAGACACTTTAGCAGTTTATAGGTTGCAAATGGCATTTATTTTATTAAATAAAAACGTAATAAATAAAATAAAAATTCGTGAATAAATATTTTGTTTTATTACAATTTAACTGAAATTATAAGGTAATACAAGTAGGCTATAAAGTGGCATAACATTTTACTTAACAATACAAATATAATAATACAAATATGTGTAACTTTTCAGAATAAAAACACCAACAAAATAAATAAAGCATGCAGGTAAATTAGTATTTTTTGGATAGACATGGAACTACTCTTTTACAATAATCTGCATTTGCGGGAAAAGGCTGTGTGTCCGCGGGCCACACGTTTTAATGATGATCTGCTCTGGCGCTAAGTGGGCTGAACCGCGCGAGGAACGCACGTTCGCGCCACCTGCCACTTCCATATGCGCCCACACCGGGCTCGAGCCTGACTGTGCGACAGGTGCGTGCATTAAGCAGCACACGCACATCCATCAGAGCTAATTCAGCAGGCAACCACAATGCAGTCATAACAGATATAAATCACATAAGTCTACTTTTGAAATCGTCCCACCTTAAGTTTATCCACACAGATCAATGTATAATGTTAAAGGGCATTATTCACATAGATTGATCATACATTTATTAAAAAGTATTGCTATTATAAACAATCTTAGTGCTGTTTAATATAATCAGACAACACTGCTAAATGCTGCTTTATTTGTGTGTGTGTTAGGCAGTTTGTTTGTCTTAATTGCCCATATCCTGTTTTCTTCATTTTATGACTTTAAAGTATAGCCTATTGTAGCTTGCGTTAAAATACACACTTATAATAATAATTCTTTTTTTTTTTCAGTTAGGCTATATTTGCCTAGAGACCTTGAGCAATCAACAACATCCCTCCCTCCACAGAAACACTAATATTCATATTTTTCTACCCGCGGGACTTTGTCTGAATGGTAACCAATCCCGCTAGGTTTGGCTTCAGTCACCTTAGAAACTCATTGTGTGTGTATTTTCCTTTCCCCTCCCGCATTGTCCCCCGCAGTTTGGCGGTAGCTTAACCGGTCAAATGTGTCACAACCAGCTTAACAAAGGCCGGCCTGTGCCCGCTCTCTCCGGCGCTGCTGGTCAGTGACACGCGGACCTGTTTGCAGTAAAAGTGGCTCAAGGAGCGCCTGGGTGTGAAGGTTTGAGGTATGACAACAAGCGTCCAGTGTGATTTACGTTGGCAGCTGGGAGTTAAATGGTTAACGATAATCATGTCTGGGGTCAACCAGCGTGGTCAGGGTTAGTCAGACCATTGTACCTCGATTTTATGGGTGGAAAGTTGGCCTACTATTTAATCAAGTAGCCTAGCATTTTCAGGTAGCTACTTGTATAGTCTACTACAATACAGAATGAAACATTGCACTTTTTAATACTTTAGTATACGTTTATATATTATAACTTCAAAGATTCAGTTAAATAAATAAAATGATGATGGTACAATTTAATTCTATTGATCAAGATAAGACCTTAATAATTCACAAACTACCCAAGCAAAATAACCCCACACACACACTTTGTCAGCTGCCACAATAAAGTAAAGCCTCAATATATATACAGTAGCCTATTTTTATATATATATTAAACTGAAATGGGAAGTTAAGCATGAATGCTTTAATATTGGTATGTAAAGGGATGCTAATCCTTGTGTTATCTTATTTGATCAATATTTTAGAACCTTCATACACTGGTATTTGTAAGAGCTGAGTACTTCAGGTACTTACACAGTTGTTTTCAATAGCCTATAAACCAAACTGCTACATGTTGCACAGTTTAATCAATCAGTCATTCAGCTTTCAAATTACTTTCTTCTGACATAAGCTGTATGTTAATTCAGATAGATCAGGCCACAAACTCTTATCAGGCTCTTCTTATCTTTGTTTATGTTGTCACATCCTATTTCATGACAGTACTGTCAAGTGTTGCCAGCCCAGGGAATGCAGTGCTGCCTTCATGCATAGTCTAAAGTAAAGAGGCTCAGGTTTGGGGAGTTTAAACAGGTGTCTGACCTGAGGTTCGACATTATCCTCTGGATTGGCCCGCCTCGCACCATCCCATTTTTTTTTCAGCTAATGCCCTCAACCGTAAGGTTAGAGAAGGATCACAGCCTACATATACCAGAGGTCAGAAGGTCACATACTCTTAAAATAAGTTTTGATTTCCTCTTATTTCCTTTAGCTATCAAAATTATGATTTATAATCAACGTTTTTGTGAACCTTTCTCATGGGGAATACTTTGTATACACCTGTTGCCAACAAGATTTAGAAGTCATGAATTCAGAAGACATTTTTCTTTCCAGAACGAATGATGTAAACAAGGATGTTAGCTGCAATGCATCATGACATGTGCCCTTTTTCAGACCACACAGTCACCCAGACACAGACAAAAGGAAAGGAAGTCCTTAAGGTCACAGGGTCATATTTGCTTCACTGCTCAAACAAGGTAAGTTCACATTGAAAACAGTTTCTTTCCATTTGTTTGAACATCACCTCTTTCTGTGATACAAATCCCTCCCATGCAGCTTTATAATACAAAACTTTTATTTCAAAACGTATAAAATCATTTGTTATTTTTCAAGACAAAACATGTTGTGAAGTGTAGAAAAATATTGAATTGCTGCATTGTTTGGCTCGATTATAACATTTTGAGTGGTGTAAACACAATGAAAACAAAAGCTGTGGCAGTATCATTTCCTTTGTCAGGCAGCAGCTGACTGATTGGCTTACAGGCTACCTGAGAAAGACATTGAATCATTTACAGATCTCCCTATAGATTATAAGTTAGGCATTAACAGTAACTGCCACCCACACTTCCTTCCATCACTAATTAGAAACATTAATGGATGTCATTTTATATCTTTTAACCATCATTTCAGCTGTCGTTGGGAAGCCAGCGGAACCGATATCCTCCTTGCTGAGTCCTCGAAGTGAAAGCACGTCCATGAGGAAACACCTGAGTCCTTATGGTGCTGTGTTCTCTCACAGACGTTCTGAAGGATGAGACACTCTCTTGAAGCTCTGATGCATCCATCGTCATGCTATTGTCTTTTGATATAGAAGTCTTTAGGCCTGAGAATGCACCAAACATGCGTATTGTCTCTGATTCCTGTGGCAGTCTTGTTCCAGTAGCAGCGTTGTGCAGGACGGCATTGCAGCGTGTGCTGACGTCCCTCAGCATGTCCTCCACTGTGTCAGAAGACTCTGTGTCATATCCTTCATCCAGTCGTTGACGCTTACAGGGACTCAGTGTAGTTTTATCACCACAAGGTATGACTTGTTCTCTTTGGTCCCTGACTGTCATCAGTTTCTGAAGACACACGTATATATAGATTAATTCATACATAAGGGGTTAAACATGGGTCCAGGATGAAACTGTGCAAAGGGTGTTTGGCTGTGCTTGTCTCAGCCATGAACTCACCTCAAGCACTGAGGCCAGGTGCTTAGCTCGGCTGGCCAGCTGTCTGAGGTGAAGGTTTCTCTCCTGAAGGCAGTCAATCTCTTCTTGTTGCCGGTGTAGAGTCTCGTGGAGCTGCAGGCACACAGACAAATATGTTGAGTCATGCTGAAGGGAATCATTACTCAAACAGAGGGCTTTACTTAATTGTGCATAACCAATGTATATGCATTTTGTTGTGTTTTGCCTTATTGATGTTTTTTTATGTAATTTTAATCATAACATTTGCTCATTGCTGGTTTACACAAACTCTCCTGTAAACACATTTCAACCAACTGGGAAAAATAAAAAAAGAATAGTCTCTTATCCTAGCATCATGTTATAAAGTCTTTACACAACAGAAGGACCATGATTGAGTAGAAATCTGTCAATTGATTTATTTCATTACGTTCATTAGCAGGGCTGTGTGTAATCATCCAACAAATCTAAAATATTACCATTGCACCATTTAGATCCACCATAACACAAATCACATATGACTATTATCTTATCATGTGCACCACAGTTATCACGTAAAAAAGGAGCATGTAGTTGTCACAGTGAAGTTTTACCTGATTGTTGACTTCCATAGAGTCTCCGAACGCCCTGCCTTGGCACTGGGCGATGCCTTGCCAGGGAGCTCCATATTGGACAGATGGGTCGCTCGCTTCTGTGAAAGAGTGGCTCAGACTGTCCTCTGGAGAGAAATACTGCTGAGGGGTGAGGAGAGGTATGACACATCCCTGAAATGGCACCAGTTCAGCTGGAGACAGATTGCTCTCCAGCGTGGCAGGAGAATCTGACAGATAAACACACAGGGCTTCGGTCAACATGGTAGAATTTTAAGGATTTCCTCAATGTTAAAAATACGATAATGATGAGGATTAAGATGAAAATACACTAGCACATATTTAGGATTATATATATAAATGCTGCATCTCCACACACTATTTGCTTTGCTTACCTGCCATGAAATCCAGTGCATAATCTCCAAAATCTTGGTCATCTGCATCAGATTCATTTACCTGTTGGCAATTGAAATGTACGATTAAATGACAAATTGTAGATTAAACACATAGTCGACAGAGAAATCATTCATGCCCCTAACCTGAAAGTCCCACCACGACCAAGCAGGGTAATGTGGCGGTATGGCAGAACATGTATAGCTCGTCATTTCGGTAAGTGTTCCGTCGCGTGTTGTGATTTTAGTGTTGAGCTGTGGCAAAGAGGCAGCATGTGAACAAAATATGGGAGGTACGGCCAATTAGCGGTAGTTTGCGTGTCATGAGCAAACTACAATCTCATTCGTGCATAATTCCAGCACATCGTGTCAAACATTAACAGACGTATCGTGATGCAGATCTGCATCTGATTTATCACCCTTCTCTGGATGATCGATGTGGTGGTAAATGCGATGATAAATGAGGTGTCACAAAACCATGAGGTTTCTAAATAACAATAACACATTTATTTCTGATACTATTTACTATGTTTTTCCTCACCTGAGAGCAGAGGGAGTCACTCTGCCGTCTCACCACAGACGCACAGTCTTCCAAATCATTCCATGCAATTGTGGATAAAGCTGTAACAAAAGAAGGGATGATCTATGAGTGAACTCTCGAGAGCACCTGATGTAATTATAAGTACACGTGTTAAGGAAGAGCATGAAGTTAAACAGAGATGCACATACCTTGTTCAATCATGCAGGGGAGCTCGACGTACACATTGATTGGACTGCTGCTTCTTGGCACCATCTTATCCTGCAGGTATAGAAAGTATGTTAACACCACTGTCAAGAGCTGTGTGCATCATTCTAAAGAGAAGAATGTCATACCTTTCTGTTTCCTGCTGCCCTCCTCCCCTGTTGGCTCATTTGGTTTGGGCACCCAGCACCGAACACCTTCATGTCTCTTTGCATCTTCATCAGCTCAGCTCTGCAGGACTGGATGTTCGTGGTTTGATTTAGAGCTAATATAGACGAAATTCTCCCGGTTTGTGTCTCTCCATGCCGCGGCCTCATAGTTTTGGCCCAATCAAATGCACTTATTTGGTCTCCAGGGAGCGATGGCGTCCTCGGAGACTGAATTGGTGCCGACTAACGGTTTTTTCTGGTGTGAAGTGTAAGTGGTACCGCGCGTAACGGCGCCATTACAGCAGGTGCTCTCTACAGACCTGCTCTCGCTCCTCCTGCGGCCAAATATCCCCTGCGCCGAGCCAGAGGCGTAAGTAGTGCCTGGCTTAATTTATCCACGTCTGTTTTATACAACAAGACACTGTAGCTGCCTCACAAGGCTGACCAGCCCGCCAGCACAGTAGAGACCAATGCCTTGTCTCTTATAGCCACATAATTCAGTGCGTAATTATTATTCCGATGTGCGTAAAATGTATTTAGGTAAAGGTCTATTGCAACATTTAAAGCAAAGTGGAAAAAGGAAAAGGACACTTATAGCAGACAGCATAGTAAACACTCGTGACAAATACCTCTATTAGTAAACAAACAAGACTAAGCCTTGTTGACCCTTAACGCTGAATGCACCTGTGTGGTCGACACTGTGTCAGCAGGTCGAGATGCCACGCGTAATGGATTATCAGAGAAAGCCCCCTCAATTGACCAGGCTGTGTTGGCACAGGTCAGTAAATAGTGATGCAACGTCAAGTAAAGAGGATGGTAAACTGGGGTCCGGGCAAACAGTTACAATAGCCAAGACCTAACCCCGCATTTGGACATATGTCAATCTGATATAATGGGCTCTTGTCATACTGATCATAAATGTTACAGAGCAATAATTTATGCTAGTGAGTTTACCCCTGCTATTAAATCAAGATAAAGTGGACATCATCAACATTCAATTTTAAGTGTTGATTGTATATTTAAATTGCATGATCTCTAGTTCATGCCAGTCATCCATGGACAGATTTATATGAAATAAATGCCTTGTGGTTTTTCATCATATGTGTGAGTTATGGATCCACATTTTATAATCCATTCAGAGACAAAACGCAGATAAAATTACTGATATTTTATTTAATAATACAACACAACAATGAATCACAGTACAATTTTCCATATCCTTCATGTTGCAACAGTAACATATCTACTTAAATAGCAAAAAGCCAGAGCATACACAGTAAACGGTGACTGATAGAATAAAAATGAACAGAATATAATAATATACTTTATTGGTAAACATAACCCGCATCAGTCAAATAAATCTAACTATTATGCTGCATTAACATTCCTTCAGATCAACATAATGAGGTAAACATGAGGATTTTATTGTATAAACATCAGACTTCACTTTTTAACTTACAGTAACCTTCATACAACCCGCCCGGAGAATATAAATCCCAATGAGGAGGGGAATAAGTGATTTTGGTAACATTTGACTGGTGGCACACTTGTCACATGGCAGACATCATTTCCATTGTCTCCTGGTTTAATGAGACCAACAGCAACAGGTTCTCTTTGCATTCCTGGACTAGAGTGTGCTTCCCCTGACTCACATACAAGAAGTGGCCCTTTACTGCCAGAGAGTCTGCCTCACTCTCAGGGCTGTCAGATGGTTGGGTACATAGTTCATCAACAAAACAGCCCCACTTGTCCTGTAGCTGGATGGCTGCATGCTCAATAAACCCTTGTTCTGTTGTCAATAACTCACTGGCTATCCTCAGTGCACAGCTAGCAGTCAAAGATGGTGGATATTTGTTGAAAGCATAGTCTGCAAGGCTTAACTCGCACACCTTTTGTGCTAGGCTGCTGCACTGCCCGGATCTCTTTGTGTCTGTATTTGTTCTTTCAAATCTGTCACCACCTGTCTTCTCAGACTCAAGCTGGGCATCCTCAATGCAGTTGGTGTAATAGTCTAGGAAGAAGGCCAGTGTAGGTGCAAAGAGGCGGAAGTTGAGGCGGAGGAGGATGAGACACTCCAGGTTGCATAGCTGCTCCTTAGTGAAGGCGTCACAGCACATTGACAAGAGATGGCTGATCCGCGGTGAGAACACCTCTACCTGGGTAACACGGAGAAAATAAGTGTTATAAATAAAACAAAATCTCCAAGTTTTTGTTCATAAAGCTTCTACAACTAAAATACATACCTGTTTGCTTGCTAGGAGGAGTGCAGTGACACCCAGTAGCTGGAAGCAGTCAGCAGCCACTGGTGTGGTAACCATGAACCTGTCCATGATGTTCACCGCCAGGCAGCAGCACTCAAAGGACAGATGGAGATGTTTGTGTACGGGGATGAGCCAGCTGACAAGCTTACAGCGTGCTTCTGTAGTCAACTGAAAGTAAAACACAGACTCCTATTAGAAACTGAAAGAAAATAGGATTTTAGTGAGCGTGACTTGAAGTTGCATCTGATTGTCCCTTATAAATGTATTTGAAACCTTTTCTGTAGCCTTAGTTTAAATACAAGTCTTAATCCTGCATTCAGCAACTTTGTGTTCATTTCAGGAGACTAGGATTTTACTGACAGCATAATCAGAGATATTAAGTAGCCTAAACTATGGTTTGCAATGAAAAAGTCATCTCAATTGTCAAAGTTGGTGCCACATATATGACGAAACTTATAACGTTGACATATTGTGTCTGTCTTAACAAACTTAAAGGCAATGTTACCAATTATCTCAGGGGCATATGAGCCAGATGGCAAAATATTTTGTTTAGGATTGCAGGTGTTCATAGTTAATACAGGCTTACCATGTGGTTGTTAGAAACAAATAAAGTAAATAGAGACAGACAAGTAACCTAATTCATACAATTGGTTAAATAAATTACACGTTTTGAGCTGGTTTCCATAACTGGCTGCATTTAAGTGCAATATGCTAGACAAAAATAAACTAACAGTGCATAAAGTCAAACATGTGTAATAGCATACTTGTGGCTGGCGTGCCAAGCTTTTGCAGGAATAAAACCGCGCCTCTTTGTCCATCTGAATCTTGAAACCGATGTCCCCGTACTGCAGGTACCAGTTAGACAGCCGACCCGAAGTAGGCTCGTCTGAACGCAGAGGAGACACATCTATCCGAGCCGGGGATGAAATCGGGGAGGACCCTAAATCTTCCTCGAACCCGGAGTCACTCAACTTGGACATGAGTGTCTGCTTCCTGTGCCGGGCAGGCTGCCTCTGATGGACCGCTGTGAGCGCTTCTTTTGAAGGAGATGCGCAAATGGTGCGTCTCCGTTTCGAAACAGTCTTGGATCCGTTCACAAATGACACCATGTCCAATATAAGCGATCTCTAACTGGAGCTTCTATTGGCTTTGCATAACTTAGGCCAGGTCTGACAGAGCAGCAGTCTCCTGGATGTTGCTTGTGGGATGGTGAGGTGTTGGGTGAGGGGAGTCTGGTTTGCTCACTTTTCCCGGGGCCATCCCCGCTCCTGCAGCGCACCCTTCTCCTGTCGCCTGGGCAACCGAGGCTAAACAATCACTTGTTCCAAGTAGAGTTAATTAAACCTTGAACCATATGTTACTGCTTGCTCTCTGCAGGCCTATTTCATGCTACAAAAAGGATTGGGCAACGTCAAAATGTAAAAAAACAACAACTATGCATCACATGTTGGCTATACCATGATGTTTCACTTTATGAATATCAAATGTACATTCACAAACAATGTAGGAGCACCTGTGTGACTTTTTGAAATATGAATTGCTGTGCTTTTTTTTTTTTACAGGAGTTGTCTCAATAAATAACTCAAAACCATATGTGCCTATATGTTTGGGATTTTAAAATGTAGGCTATTTTAAAATGTAGGCTACTTTACTTGTTTGTATTAATTTTGGCCTAGGTTTTTTGATATGCACCATTAAACCAAAACAATGTTTCTTGCGCTGTAATCAGATTGTTATTATGATTCTGTGAAATGGTGTTGTTAGTTGCACATAATACACACGTGAAAGGGTGTTGTCGGCTACTTACACATGATATAAATATGTTGAGGTGTTCCACATGTGGTTAAATAATTTAAATGTATTGTTTGTAAAAATATGGTTTTCCTACTATTTTTGTACCAAACAGTTTTATTATATTCAGAGTTATTATTCTCAAAATAGTAGCCTAACAAGTGGAAAACAACCGTGGGGGGAGACAGAGGCTATGTCATTGTTTATCCATTGGCATTCCAGTAACCTCATCCACAACTGGTTTCAGACATTTTCTACACTTTGCTTCAGATTGCTGAAGAGATGTAGGCCTAATTAAATATTAGTGATACTTCTAACAGTTCAAATTATATTGTCTACTAACATTCAGAGCGACCTGTCCTGGGTTTGCTGTGGGCGGAACTACAAAACAGACGTACGTCATCTTTCAAACTCCAGTGCAAGACGAGCGCTTCAAGTATGCCCTCTGCAGACGTACACAAGGTATTTTAATGACTTTATTATTCGTTGCAGATCATTTTGGCTTATATTTTACTAATCGCTGCATTTGACGCCGTTGCAGATTGAGCAGTTTGAAGGAAACTATGAAATAAACATTAATGCTAGCTGTTGTTAGCTGTGTAGCTACCGTTAGCTGTCCTAGCTGGTAAGCTAAATAGGCAACGATAACGTGAGCTGGTTGTGCTTTATATGTAAGCTAACGTTAAATAAGGTGACTAACACTTATTTGTTGACGGTGGGTTAGCTACATGCGTGATGAAGTGATACGCCGTCAATTAAAGAAATAAGAAGAAGTAAGGTTACTGGGAAATCAGACTGCATACGCTAGTGAGCTAGCTTGAGCTAACACCATGCAAAACAAGCTTCCGAAGTCCGCCTGTGTTAAGTTAGTTAGCTAACCTTAGTGTTTGCAATGTAACTTTAGTCACCTCAATCAACCCTACGGTGATGTTATACCAGTAAGATAGATGTTTGGTAACATGAGAATCATCATGCTATTAAGGTTAGGTTTTCCACGGGTTTCACATCCGTAGTTTAGTACTGTCATGTTTCACAGCTACAATAAAAGTTAGTTAACGGTTAACCTGAGTTTTCAGTGGGACAAGTTACACGGGGCTAAAATGACACAATTTATCATCAGATATCTGTTGGCTCCACTTACTAAGCTTGAAATTGTAGCTGTGTTTTATTTAGCTGCAAAGTTGTGCAACAGTCTGGTCTGAAATACACGATGTGATGTGAAAGCTTTGAGCAGAACAAATGCAAATAATACTTGCTTCTTCTCCAAAATAAAGTGCATGTCGGAATGTTTTAAAAAATGTGGATTTTTTCATATTAACTGAACATTTCTTCCAGCAGTTTTAGCAAAAGTGAACCATGGAAAATTCAGGCAGGCCTTACCGGGGTAGGCAAGGCGGATGGGAGAGAGGATCAGGAGCAGGAGCAGAGAGAGCAGAACCCTGGAGGACCCCGGACCAGGGTCGAGGACAGAATTACAGATCGGAGGGAGGCAAGAACCAGGGCGGACCCTACCGGGCCAGTCCCAAGAAGGGAGGAATGGGGCCCATGGGCTACTCCCCTGGTGGATTCAGAGGTGGTCACAGCCCCTCACAAAAGGATGACCCTCGGTGGTCCTCGGGTCCTGAGAACAGTGGTGGGACACGAGAGGAAAACTGGAGAGAGCGCTCCCAGCAACAATGGAGGAGAAGTAACCAGGGAGAAGGGCCAAGGGACGACCGGGAGCAGGGAGGGAGAGATGAAAATGATGGTAATGCTCTTAAAGCAGATGTGGTTTAATAAGCCAGAGTGGGACAGTTTTAAGATTATCCCCACTTAACCAAGTTATAATGCAGCCGTCTCTATTGACACCTTAAAATAAGGTGCTTCCTGATCCAGTTAAGAGTGATCAGTGCTAATAATAAAGCTTGAGTCTGACTGAAGGCTAGTACTCCATCATCCATGATGTATAAATGCAATGTAATGTATACACATTAATGATAACATTAATGATAACTTCCACGAAACTTGTTTACCACATGTATTTTTTCTTTCCAAAGGGAGGAGACGGAGAAACAGAAACAAGAATAGAGCTTATGCTGAAGAGAACATGGGCCCTCTGATTGACGAGTCCACCCTCTCAGCCAAAGAGCTGCAAACCCTTCGACAGGCAGAGAAGCGGCTTAACAAAGATGAGATCTACAGCCTGAAGAAGGTACAGGATCTATGTGATAACCCACAAATACAGTCTTGTGTTTATACGCTTTCGCTGAAATTATAAATAGATAAAAATGTATCTGCAAATATTTGATAATTGATTCTGTGCTCCAGTCATAATTCGAGCGGATGTGACAAAAAAAATGGGGTTTCCCCAGTTCTTATATGTGAGAATTTGCTGCTTTTCTTGATATTGCAGAGTTGCACATTTTTATATGGGTATTAAACTGTTGGTCAGACAAAAAAGGCCTTAAAATAATTTGTGTTTGGGTGTCTTTCCCTGTTTTGTGATGATTTATACCAAACGAACAGGCAATGCAGAAGTTGCAGCACTAATGTGCTTTGATAGTTTTGTTTTTTGTACATGACTAGGACTACTTTATTTTAATTGTTTCATAAAGAATGTGTGAAGTCTTTATGGGGCACAGATGAGCTAAGAATATCCATAAAAGTGTAACTATTTCAGCCTTTGTCTGATCTCTGAACTTTCCTCCTTCTTTCTAATGGTTCAGAGGTCCCACAGCAACCCCAGTGCACTTTACACTTGCTCTCTGTGTGACGTCCTGCTGGACTCTGTGTCTGACGCTTACAGACATATCAGAGACAAACGGCACAAGAAGAGGGCCAGGGTAAGAAACAGTGTTATTATGCAAATCACAGTGATGATTATAACAGTAAACGTTTGTAGACGGGTGATGCTAATGTACTCTCATGGGACAATATTCTTTTGCACTTAAAATTGTGTTGACGCTCTTTTTTTCCTGTTTGTGTTTATAGGAGAGGCAAGAGCAGGTGATGCTCACTGAGATTCTGCCTCCTGGTCCAGAGCTGATCAGTGCAGTGAGTGCAGCATTAGAGGAGGTTGTCCGGGAACATGGGATGAATGACCAAGATGTTGAGATGAGACAATGTGTTGTCTCCATGATGCAAGACCTCCTTCTGTCCGTCCTGCCTGGTAGGTCACCTGGGGATGAAATGTGTCTTAGGTAGCCATGAGACATGACCTGATTCCTTCATGAGTGGTGATTTTGCTGTGTAGAAAGCAAGCTGTTGGCTCTTATGCTTTACTTAAGTTTATTATTTTGTGATGTACATTCTAATGTCAACAACTGTATTCCCTCTCTTTCTATCATCTGTAGAGATCAGGCTCAGGCTATATGGATCCTCCTGCACCAAGTTTGGATTTAAGGATGCTGACGTCAATATTGACATTCAGTATCCGCCTCATGTGAGTAGCCCAGTGTGAATTAGAAGTGCAACGGATCATAGAACTTGCGCTTCACATCATGTTGCATTTTTTTGTTTAGTTTTCAGTTTTTTTTGGCTCAGCTGAAAGAAGGCTGCTAAACAAGGCTCTAGAATAACCCTTTAAACAATTTTCCTGAAAAATGAAACTATCCCAAATTGTGTACAAAAATTGAAATATTATCCAACATCCTTAATGTTGTTAATGTCCTCTATAGTGGTTATGTACATAAAGATACACAATTCAAATGATAAGAAAATGATCTAACTTTATTTTCACACTTTAAATTAGTGGAATGAATATTGTGTATATATGTGCAGTTTGAAAAGACTGTAGCGCTTCAGAATTGTTCATATTGCTGTTGGATATTTATTAACACCACTTCATGGTAATGAATTAGAGAATTGTATAGTTATGACAATATTTAAATCGCTATTATTTTGCACCTTTTCTATATTGTATATCTGTATTAAGACTTAAAGTGGAATGTATTTGCAGATGCATCAGCCAGACGTCTTGTTGCTGGTCAAGGAGAGCCTCTCTGTGAGCCGTGAGTCACCTCTTTGTTTATTTAAGCGCAATATTTGTCTTTGTTAAAACCATATCAAACGTAATACCAGACTGTCATGGAAGTTTTAAATGGAACATGTCTTGTTGTGTCCTCAGCTATTTTCGTTGATATGGAAGCTGATTTCCATGCCAGGGTGCCTGTGGTCATGTGCAAAGAGAAAAAGAGGTTGGTATAGATTTGCTTGTCCACTTCATGTGTTAAACTCTGAATGATCTTTTGTTATTCCGTTTTATCAGGACGTTATGAAACTACAGAAATGCGTTTTCTTACATGTAAAGAGAGAAAAAAATGGATTGACAACTGTTCATATCAGGGTTACATTACAACACACACATGAGCAGTAAATTGAAACTGTTATCTTTTCTCAACAGTGGCCTCACCTGCAGAGTGAGTGCTGGGAATGAAAACGCGTTCCAGACCACCTCCTATCTTTCTGCTCTGTCCAGTCAGGAGCCCCTTCTCCTCCCACTGGTTCTGGGCCTAAGACGCTGGGCAAAGGTATGTCTCCAGTTGTGACACTGTTAGCTCATATGATACACACAACAGAAAATAATGGTGTTTTAAGCCTAAAATTCTTTGGTAAAACAGATCTGTGATATCGACCGTGCAGAGGAAGGTGGGCTGCCCCCGTACGTCTTCGCCCTCATGGTTATCTACTTCTTACAGCAGCGCAAAGAGTCCCTCTTGCCAACCTACCTGAAACAAGAGGTCTGCTTTTATGTTCACCTTGAGCTTGAAATGGAATATAGAGAAATAATATCAGTATTGGTCATTTTTGTAGTTTAATCTAATCACCTGATTTTCTTCATTTTTTAGATTAAGGTGTTTTCACTGAGCAGGCTGTCAGACTTCAACCTCACACACACAGAGGATGGTCACGTACACTGGGCTTACACCCCTGCCTCTAAAGAACAGCCAGCAGAGGGCTCCTGTATTAAAGGAAAGGTAATCATGACAACACTTCCTCATTTTTTTGAAGTTTGTGATCACAATTGTATAGTTTTAATGATGAATATGCTGTTCCTAGAAGTTTTTGTTATCATTGTTTCACTACTGTAAAGGCTGGAACTTTATATAACCATGGGTTTCATAGTATGATGTTTTTAATCCGCTCTCACTGACACCTGAAAGTTTGTAATATCTGTGATTTCTTGCAGGTTCCCCTGGTGTTCCAGAGCCCTCACCCGCCAGTGGAAGTTGGGCTTCTCTGGGTGGAAATGCTCCGCTTCTACTCACTGGAGTTTGACCTGGCTGATAAAGTAATCAGTGTGCGGACCAGCCCTGTCCTCTCTCGAGAGCTGAAAGACTGGCCAAAGAAACGTATCGCCGTGGAGGGTCAGAATCGTTCTTATTTTGTAGTCTGAATTTAGGTTTTTGCACTAAAAATCACTATTAGAGCTACGCTAATTCCGTGGTTGAAATAAAGAAGCAGCGAGTAAAATATATTATTGGTGCGGTTCTGGGGTTTTGTTGACTTCCCAGCCTTAGAGTTGTTACTATGATTCTATAACATTTTTAAAAACTCTTGTGTTTACTATTTATAACTCTTACAAGGTTTAACTTTCAGTACTATCTCTGTTTCTGTGTTCAGACCCATTTTCTGTGAAGAGGAATGTGGCTCGCACCGTGAACAGCCAGCAAATGTACGAGTACATCGTCCACTGCCTCAAGAACACCTACAAGTACTTTGCCCTGCCACTCAACACGCCAGCTGCTAATCTCAAGACAAAGGCACAGCGTGGAGGGGCAAACGCAGAGGCTTCCAATGCATCGGATATCACATCAGATTTCAGTGAGCTCAGCGTCCAGTCACAACCTGCAGATCAACCTAAAGCTGGAGAAAACGGCCCTGAAGACTCCGATTGCATTATTGAAGAAGAAGAGGAAGTTGAAGAATTCAGTGACTCGGATGAAGAACGAGAGAAGGAAAAAGTTGACCAGGGTAAAAGCAGTCTCTCTGAGGATGACGAGGATGAGGATAACAATGAGGGAGCACATAACAGACATCACCTGGACAGCTTCACCACAGAGGATGAGGACATTTTTCCCGTGGACGAGATCTCAGGGGACGAGCTGTTGTCTGATGAGGAGGGTCCGGATCTGGACACACCGGGTTCAATGGATGACGAAGAGGTGGACATGGAACCTGTGAGCCCCTCACCAGCAACTTTATCAGAGGATGCAGTTAAGGATCAGAGCGCAGAAAATAAAAACCAACAGAAGAAGAAGCAGACCTATGTGTTCACCAAACAAGCGTTCACCAGGGGAAAGGTAGGTCTTACATTTGTATTAATACATTCTACTTTTGCAAGCAACATTCTTAATATGTATGAAAATGAATACAACATTTCAAACGTAAGAGCTTGTGTCCATCATCTAGGCTTAACTTCTCCCAATCTCCCTTAGTCCCACATGGTCGTGTGCAGCTTGTGCAAGCGCGACGGACATCTGAAGAAAGACTGTCCCGAAGATTTCAAGAAAGTGGAGCTGGATCCTTTGCCCTCAATGACACCAGAGTTTCTCGGTGTCCTCAACAAAGTCTGTGAACAGTGCTTCAGTGAGTATTATGTGATTTCAGAAATATTAAGAGATGATGAGATTATTATTGGATAGATTTTTATTGTGATACCAAGTATTTTTCTTCTTTTGGGTCGGGTTCAGTAAATAGTTGCATTCATATAAAATAAGTCAAACGTATTATTGATGTTTGCACATGTTTCCTATGACATCTTCTTCATTTCAGTTTGGGGAAATCATTCAAATAAAGTGTAGGACTTGGGTCAGATCTGAGGATGACTCTTTTTTTTTTTCTTCTTCTTTTGTTTTTAGCTGACTTCGCCCCTGATGAGCTGGAAGTGGGTGTTAGAGAGCACATCCTTCAAGACCTGGAGACCTTTGTCAGGCGGCAGTATGCAGGTGAAGGAAACCACCGTGTGCACTGTTCAGCATCTTTCATTTTGTACAATTTAAACTAACATAACACTGCATGACACTGTATTTCGTTTACTTTCATATTAACAACTCGTATTTTGGAACAGAATGCACTGATGATTAACTCAACATGTTTTCTGATGGACAGGAGCCCGGCTACAACTGTTTGGATCATCAAAAAATGGCTATGGCTTCAGGCAGAGTGACCTAGACATCTGCATGGTGCTGGAGGGGCAGGAGACAATGGATGTAAGCTATCTGTTTAATTATGGGATGTCATTTTTGAAAGTTATTTAAGTGTGGTGACATGACAAAGGTCCTACTTTCAGATGCTTGCATGAGTGTAGTTCATTAATGGATAGAAACATAACAAATCATTTTGGTTGGTATACAGTGTTTCTGCTTTAATCATTGAGGAATAAACACGATGAGGTTGGTGGATGTTGAAGTTATTGGTAATAGTGAATTGTCATGAGGTTTATTGTAATCTCTAAATCCATCAAAAAGTAATGATTTTCATCAATTGCTTCCACAGGACATTGACTGCATCAGCATAATCGAAAGCTTAGCGAGGATGCTGAGGAAACACCCAGGTTAGAAAGATGCTGATTTATTTTATTATGTTTCATTTGGTCAATAAAGTACTTTTGTTTCTATTGTGAGGTTATATTAACAAGCCATTTTCAGAAGTAAAAATGCAGAGTGTCAATGCATCCTTTTACACGTTTCCATATCTGCACCCCGTCACCAGGCCTGAAGAACATCCTGCCCATCACCACAGCAAAAGTGCCCATCGTGAAGTTCTACCATGTTCGCACCGGCCTGGAGGGCGACATCAGCCTCTACAACACTCTGGTGGGGCTCTTTCTTCTTGCCATCTGTTACACCTGTATACATTTGCTATTGAATAACTTTCTTATTCATATAATGGCTTGCCATCCTTTTTTTTTAGGCCCTGCACAACACACACCTGTTGGCTTCCTATGCTGCCATCGACAGAAGAGTGAAGATCCTCTGTTATGTCATGAAGGTTTTCGCCAAGGTGAGTGTGCCGAAGACGTGTTTGAATAGGCGCGTTCACACCGGAGTACTTTTCCCCGTACTTTTCCCGTTTAGTTCCATTAATACCCCTTATGTCGCGTTCACACCAAAAAGAGTACTTAGTGCCGGGAACTTTTACCCCCATTTTTAGTGCCTGCTGAGAGATGGTACTATCCTGGGGGGAAAAAAGTGCCCCAGTTCTGATTGGCTGGGCGAATTGCAAACCACGCCCCGTAAAACTCTGAAATGTTTTGTAGAGCTGCCATTTTATTATCCTCGCATTAGCATTATTAGCATTAGCATTCGCCCAGCGCACAAACGCAGAGAGACTAACTTATGGCAACACAAAAGAAAACATGGGAGCGGTGGAGATGAGGAGGTGTCGGCGTTCTGGCGATTTACTCGGAAGGCTTCAGTAGAAGCTGCTGGGACTCCCAGCAGCTTCTACTGAAGCCAGTCCCTAACTCCGGGGACTTCCGGCCGGGGACTTCGGGTGGCAGTATCTATACATCCATGGGCAGTATACGCCGTGAAGTTGTTTGCGGCCTGCCAGTAAACCCAAAGCAGAAGAAGACGAGGTGACGTCAGCGGCTAATTTGCGTAATCTTCCCTCAGGGAACTTATTCCGGTGTGAACGCGATCGGCTCTTAGTTCCATAGGGGAACTAAGTGCTGGGAACTAAGTGCGGCAAAGTACTTGGTGTGAACGCGGCTTATGTCTCCAGGGTCATATATTAATATTATATTGTTTTACTGTATCACCATACTTTTTTGTTTGTCCCATTACAGATGTGTGACATTGGCGATGCTTCACGCGGCAGTCTCTCGTCCTACGCTTACACCCTCATGGTGCTGTTCTTTCTCCAGCAGAGAAACCCACCAGTTATCCCGGTGCTGCAAGAGGTACAAGTGACATGTTTGTTAAAAAAAAGAAATGGGTTAAAATGTATGTTTACTTATTACCCTATCCCACAAACTTAGATCAATGTGTAGGAATCTAAACTACCTAAAATCGCAGACTTACTCACACGTTTGAAATGATTTGATATTTTGCATCCCAAACGCTAGACTGAAGCATTTCTTACATTATTCCCAAGACACTCTACATTTTCAATTTCTCAACTTTTGTTGCAGATTTACGATGGAAAGAAGAAGCCGGAGGTGCTAGTTGATGACTGGAACGTGTACTTCTTTGATGATTTAAAAACGCTTGTGAGTGTTTTGGATATTAACATATTGTGTCTTAGTGCCTCTGTGAAAATTGTTGTCAATATGCATATCACAGCGTGCCCTAAATATAGACCAATCCTGTCCTTTGCCACCTGCAGCCCAGTCGCTGGCCACAGGGTGGGGGGAATACTGAGACGGTGGGGGAGCTGTGGCTCGGCCTGCTCCGCTTTTACACCGAGGACTTCGACTTCAGAGAGCAAGTGATCTGTAACCGTCTGCACAACTGCCTCACCACCTTCAACAAGCAGTGGACGTCCAAATACATCGTCATTGAAGGTCAGCTCAGGGTCCAGACTTGTACAATTAAATTATAACACAGAATCATATGAGTATTATTCCACTGGGTAGATGCAAGGGAGTTTTTATCCTGGCTTAAACACCATCAAGTGGAAATAATAGTTTTGTCACTTTGGAATCATTAATACATCCTGCTGTCTATCCAATTTGTTAACTCCACATCACTATTACCTATTAGTATTGTGGAATTTGTTTTCTGAATTCAAAGGTTCAAGAGGCTTCTTTGAAATATCTTCTAATTTGTCATTTGTTTTGCTTTCCCTCCTCTGTTCAAATCCCAGATCCGTTTGACCTGAATCATAATCTCGGTGCTGGCCTGTCCAGGAAAAGTATGCTTATTTCTGTCTGTATCTACTGTTGTCTCAATGTCTTTGTCTCTGGTTGCTTATCTAATATAATGTTTTTTTTTCACCAAATCAGTGACTAACTTCATCATGAAGGCCTTCATCAACGGCAGGACAGTGTTTGGCACACCAGTCAAAGCTTTCCCTCCTGTGTACCCCAGCAAGATGGTTAGTGTTTGCTGTCTGAACACCACAGTTGCAGGTTTTGGTGGACTTGCCTCAGATTTGTCTCACAATGATTTGTTCTTATTCCTCCCAGGAGTATTTCTTTGATCCTGAAGTTCTCACTGAGGGAGAAGTGGCTCCAAATGACCGCTGCTGCCGCATCTGTGGCAAGATCGGCCACTTCATGAAAGACTGTCCCCTGCGCAAAAAGTACGTATAATCACATGTCTGATTTGGCCCTGTGATGATAAATGTTTTTTCTTCACCATCTATCATGCTACATGTTTTTATAATGTTTTGGATAATTGTATCCCAGGTCCAGGCACAGAAGGGACTCTGAGAAAAGGCCAGATCACATGAGAGACACAGCTGAGGACGGCAAGGACCAGGGCAGACACAGGGGTGAGCACTGGAGGAAAAGGGATGCACAGGAAGTGCGCTGCTGCTTCCTGTGTGGATCAAGTTCCCACATCAAGAAGGACTGTCAGCTGTACAGAAGCCCTGCAGGTATGATTCTTTTTTCTATGGCATTAAGGCCTTCCAAAATACATTTGTTTTAACTCCATAGTTGAACTTGTTAGTTAATGTCCTTTGGTTTCTATTGCATTAAGAAATATCAAATCTTATGCATTGATGTTAATAAAGATTGAAAGGGCGCAATTGACGCTTCTTTTTTTCATTTGGTAGGAAATGCCAGGATGGATGGCTTTTCTTCCACCTCTTCAGGCCACTTGAGGAATGTGAGAGAAAAGGAGAGACAGGTATGATATCCGTTTGTCACAGCCAATGATTCATATTCTTGAAACATGTTTCTTCTAACAGAGACAGCTTATGCCCACTACTATACCTGTGCCTCTGTTTATCTCCCCTTTTCCAGGGTTCACCTTTACAAGAAGAGAAAAAGAAGAGAAAACCACAGAATGTGATATTAAGTCCACAAGCGGGTATGTACAAAGAAATTGCTTAAATGTTTAGATCCTTAGGGAATCAACGTTTCATTCTGATGGTACCAGTTTGTGAATGTATAGGCTAACTAATTAAACACTGATTGGAAAATGTATGAAGTACTCCTCTTCCATCAGAACACATTATGGGGCAGCTTTCTCTTGAACACAAATTGTCAGACCATATTTGCTTTATTTTTATTCGTACACCCCCGGTGATTAATTTAGGGAGACAAAGTGCTCTGTACTTTGAGCTGATATTGGTCTCGGTAAAAACTGTTGACAGGGTTTGGTTTTTTATTTTGGTCCACTTTTCTTAGGGCTGTTGAGAAGAGAAAACGAAAGCAAGACGCAGGTTCAGGTCTATCTATCTTCCTCTGAACTCTAGTTGCTAAAGATTAGCATTTTGTTCCTGTTGTGTTCAGTTGCTTTCTATATAGTCAACATATTCTTTATGCGATCTAACTTGTAACCTGAAATGGGTTTTTTGCAAATAAAGCGTAAAATAAAGAAAATCCAGCGTTCAGTTTATTAGGTTGAGGCATCATGTTCTGTTTTGTTTTGTTATTTAGCCTGATAAGATGGATGTTTTTTTTATAACGGGTGCTCTGGTGCAGGTTGAAAATATGTTTTTGAATCAATTTTGACAATTGCTTTCTGGTCTATTTCAGGTAGTTTAGCCTCCCGAAATGCGGGTCGCTCTGGTCACAGGAAGAGTCCGGTGGAATGAGCAGCAGCTGTGGCTACACAAGCCACAAGGTTATTCTCTTGTCCAGGCAGAAAGCAACCCAAAGTCTCAGAAACCATTGAATCTCAATGGGACTGTTGGGCCAATGGGAGCCTGTTAAAAGCCAAAGCCAGGACGCCTTGACTTGAAGCCAAATAGGGCCTTTTTATGTGTTTCCCCCCCCTACCCCACCCCAAAGCTGTCCTCCCTGGAGGAGCTTTTTAAATCTTTCATTTTAACAAGAGAAGCCATTATGCATGCACCTCATGTCTGTTTGCCTACACTGCCAGTCAAGTTTGTTTTATACTTATTACATTGCGGATTTAGTTTAGAATCTCTTAAATTATAATAAGTAAGTTATTTAGAGGTGTCAAGTTCATGTCTAATAGTTCATTTTCTCAACGTAATAGTCCATATTTTGTAGACTACAATACATTTGTGTTATACTTGATGCTAACCTTTTTTTGTCAGTATTGGCAACTGTCGTCACAGTAAGGTAAGACCAAGTGTCCATAAGCACTGATACAGCTGTAACACAAAGGGTCATGGTTTAGTGTTTTGACTGCTACCTTAAAGCGACTTAAGCTCAGTTTAGCTCACCTCAGATGTTTGAGATTCAACTCAAAAAATTACAGTAAAGGTTATGTGAAAATGTTCATTGGCAGTGTACGTAGTGGCAAGGATCTTTTTTATTTTTTATTTTTTTAACCACATTTTCTTTGAAATCCTGTTAATTTGTCCTGCACTGACGTCCATCAGTCCGTCTCTTCTTCAGCCTAGCAAATCTATCGAAAGTTTTTATGTTGGAGAAACCACCCTGTACATATTTTTTCAGGATCATAGTTTTATTTTTGGTGATTGCTGATCCACCCCTATTACATAGATACATGCCCCTCAACTGCCTATGTTAACAGAAGGACAGTGAAACTGTGCTGTCCTCTGCTTATCCTGACCTGTATGTGTCACCACAAATGCTAGGAAGCGTTGTAACATTAGTGCAAGAACATAACGTTGAGAGAGCATGACAAAAAGTGTCATGCTTACACAAAACTAGAGGTAATCTCAGTTAAGTGAAGACATAAATGTATTTATTTACCACAAAAGCTTCATTTTGTTGTAATGGTGCCACATATTGGTAGCTGCACTGTGTGAGGGTACATGCCCTTAAATTATGTTGCTGCTAGTTTAATGTCTCAAAGACCTGCTTATCATTCAACTTCATAGATGGACTATCTGGCTTTATTGTTGTCCTATAATGGCTGAATTTGATTAGAAGAAATGTGTTGTTGGTGGTATTGTAATCAAACTTTCTCATTTTAAAGTAGCTTTGTTTTAATGCCAGCTTTATTGGATATCTTTTGTTGGGACTCAATGAGAGGTTTAGTTTGTTTTTAAGTAACCCCAATCCTGCCAGGAAAAGTCGGCTTGCAATCCAGTTTGTGTCTCAAAGAACTCATTAAACTCAAAATCCAAACCCAGTGTGGAATATTTTTTGAATACAATTGTTTTGTCTCAAAACAATGATTAGATGTCAAACTGTCAATGCATTTGGGGAACACAACCTCTGATAAAACGGGCAACACTGATATGATATGATAACTATTTGTTTTTCCTTCCGTCTTTGCTTATTACATTTTTGCCAATACAGCAGCTAAATAACACAACAACTGTCACAATAATATATTTTACAATAAACTGGACTGGTTCTGTGTTATTACACGAGTAATTATTTGATTATTCAGTTTTATTATATTTTTGTCAGAAGTAGTAAAGTTAGTCCAAGCTAGTCACTGTGTCATGTTTACAAGAAGACTTTTTTGCCACAAACAATTGCCCAATGGAGTATGTGTAAGTTATGTATCGACCTTGGAAACTTTGGGTAGGCAAACAACGCTGGTTTAAAGTAATGTTTTATGAAGTACCTCATTGTACAAGAATACAACGAAACAATCCACTCAAGTGCCCAGAGACGCATAAAGTAATAACTAAGTAGGTTACACAACGAATAGATGTTTATCAGTGAGCCCATTGGCTGAAACATCTGTCCGTCATAGTTTTAGCCAATCGTTGACGGTCTCATTATTTTGGACGGTTGGCCATTTTCTTACGCGCTTGCGCAATTCAATGTTGTGATTTTACTGAAGCAACATGTCTGCCTCCATGGTGCGAGCGACCGTCCGAGCGGTCAGCAAAAGAAGGATTCTGCCTACAAGAGCCGCACTGACACTGGTAAGTCATTAGCTTTGTTAATAAACGCACATTAAACAGTTTTCTTCGCATTCAATACATGTTAATACACAAAGTGTGGCGTTAACATCCTGCGCCCGTGAACGTTACGTGATCCAGCATTAGGTAAGCTAGCTAACCTTCTGTCACTTGAACGCTCCACGCAGTAAAGTACAACCTTTGCCGAGCTTTCCTGCAACATAACATGTCAGCTTGTTGATGTTCCTATATCTGTTTTAGCCACACAAGGGTGGTTATACAATCACTCGGTCCTAAGAATATAACTGGCCTTGGCTGAACTAGATGCTAACCTTTGCTAAGCTAAGTTGTTGGGTAATGTGCTTTTGTTCAGCTACAGTTAGCCGCATATTAATATTTTGACATCTATAGAAATCTTTAGGGAATATTTGGCATCCATGTGGGCAATATATGTTATAGATGTGAGCAGATCTGATGGGTGATTTATTAAAGTTCAGAGTAAACGAGTTGAGGCACAGATGCTATGGGGCACAAGGGCTTCCTCAATATTCAATATTATGTTAATCTGCTTAATGACCGAGAAGAAGATAATGCTGTCTGTAGATGCTTTTTACGATGTTTAGATGTTTGTTCTGTCACTGTGCTGCTGCCTATCTTGGCCAGGACTCTCTTGAAAATCTCAACGAAACCTTCCTTCTTAAATAAAGGTTAAAAAAAACAACCCAGCTCAATCATTGCATGTTGCCCTCGTCAAACCGACATTTACTGTCACTCTTCACTGTTGTTAGCTGACGACTAAAGGAAATAATCGTTTGTGGCAGATCACACAATGTTGTTTTTAAATGTAAACTAATAGATTCAGGGTAGCAATTTGTCAGTGCACAATGACTGTTTGTTATAATGGGCGGGATAAAACTGTTCTGATGTTTAATATCAGCCTGGCGAGCCTGCTGTTGGTGTTGTTGCCAGATAATGTGTGCACTGGTGGTCCGAGCTGATAAAAGATAGAGTGCCGAGCAGGGACGTGCATAGACATTTGGAGGGGCTATTGCTCTAAACTGGAAAAAGGGCCTCTAATTACTTATTTATTTAGTATTTCATAACTTAATAACAGAGGTGGTCAAACTGAAGTCGAGACATGGCAGAAATCCTACAATGAAGCGGGACAGTGAAGTGTTCTCTGAGAGGGCGATCAAGAAAAGAGAGCGAGCGGCCCCGTTGAGGTAGTTTACAGAGTAAAAGACACAGAAGCACAATAACATATTTAGGTGTTTTTTTGTTGTAAATAACCGACGGTGTCAAGAGGAAGTAAAGTCCCCTGGTTTGTCCCCTATACTCGAACGCCAGGCAGGGATTTGGTGTGATCATCATAGCCATATGAGGCCGGAGGGCTTTCCTTTGCTTCCAGCTGTCAGATTGTAAACAAAGTCACGTGACTTGGGGCAGATGACAGCGCTGACAAGGTGTGTTTCCCGCAGCGAGACGCTACAATACTAATTGTGGGCTTATCATGTTGATTCGGCCACAATAGAAAAAAACAAAAAACTCTTGCTCTCTCCAGAGGCGCAGGTCAGACAAAAATGGCAAACGGGCTGTTGCCCGGGCAACATTAGCCCGTACCTGTGCACGTCCCTGGTGCCGAGGTAACTGTTAAGAAGTCCCTCAATGACACAGCAGAACATGTGTTATTATAGGTTCCTGTTGTTATTTTCTTTACCTGCCAGGGACTAAAGATAATTATACTCATACCACATGATATAATGGTTAATATTACATCTCATTTATACAATGAGATGGGTTTAGGTTTTCAATACTGGCTGACAGTTTGGTCATTATACAACTGGCTGTCACACATTTGAGATGTGCTGTACATTTGGCATCAGCAGCTCCACTCAGCTTTAAGGGATTAATTAGCACTGTGTGGCTAATAAGATAAGATAAGATGGAACTTTATTTATCCCCTTGGAAATTCATTTGTTTATAGCAGCAACAGTGTCGGAATGAAAAACAGGATTCACACAAGGTAAAGATAAAATAGAATACAAATACAAATAATAATACAGCTAAAGTAACTATTGAAACAAGATATCACAGTAAAAAGTTGAGCATTTTTATGAACATGTTAAATATATTTACATAATGTCCACTCAATTGCACAAGGGGCTACAGGGGTGTGTTATATTGTTATAGTGTTGGTACTTGCCTGGGCAACAGAATGTTCTCACAGTGGGGAGCAAAACTATTCAAAACAGTCATAGAAACCTACACCTGCACCATGGACTGTATGAAGCACATTGAGCAAAAGTATGACAAACAAAAAACAGTTACAGTTTTTTAAACAAAAGCACTGCTTCCATCTGAATCCGATATTGTATTAACCTTTTATCTTCTATTCTGTTTCCTTTAGACTCCATCAGCTGTGAACAGGATCAGTTTTCTGTTGAAGAACAAGCCTGAATTTGTAAGTAACTGATACGACCTTGAACATCATATTGTCAGACAAACAGTGCTGCCACAGGGTGCTGTGTGGTTTTAGGATTACATTTTCAATTTACAATAAATCAAAAATAATGTATACTTATCGGACTGTGTTATCTTAACCTTATATATAATGGAATAATTAGGTTAATCACCCTTTTCACTTCCTATGTGTGTTTTTTAGGCAACATATTTCTCGAAGTAGGATTTTAAAGTACTTTAGTGATATCAAGTGGCAGCAGACGATCATTAAACATCTGTTATTCCACACTGAATTTATTATTTTGCTGTTACCAAACTTGGCCACATTCGCCAGTGGTCAGACAATGTCTCATGCGGCACTGAAAGTAGGGATTTATAATGGATACCTGACAATGAATGGTGATATCGTTGTGTTTGGTTCTTCATAGATCGCTATGAAGGTCGGAGTGAGAACACGTGGCTGTAATGGACTGACCTACACACTGGACTACACCAAGGAAAAAGACAAATCTGATGAGGAAGTACTGCAAGATGGTGAGCCTTATCTCATTGTTTTGCTATCCTTGTAATAAAATGTAAAAGTTGGGGTCAGGAAGCCTGGCAGAACAAAGATCTAATACATTAAACTCTCTTTATTTGTTTACAATGAATTACAGCATAAATTGCTTTTTGCCACGTAGCTTTTTTTTATACTAAAACTAGGTTTGCTGAAGATGGACATGATCAAATTAGGGCTGTCAAAGGCAACCCTTTAATGTCTGTAAGTCGTTTTATTGCCGCTGTATTGTTTGACTCATTGGCATGGGCAGAGGAGAATGAGTTAACATGAGCTGTTATTGCCATGGTGAAACATGATGAGGCTTTCAAGGTCTACAGTAAAACAAAAAAAGAGTACTAAGCATAGGTACATCTTAAAATGATGTGTTCTAACGTAATAATATAAAATGTAGTTTTTGGAGGAACTTGAATATGTACAGTTGTGTGACGGAGATGTTTTTTTTTTAATGAAATCAAATATTGAAATGAATATACACTAATTTATTTGGTATTAAACAGGGGATTGAGACATTTGGAGTTTCACTAGAATTGTTTTTTATTTTAATCAATTGACAGACCTATTTCCATTCTTACACATAGAGGTTTTATTTCAAATTGTGTTTTTTGAATTTGAAGGTTTGTTTTACTGATGGGAACGTGTCATACTCAGTCTATATACTAGACTGTGATATTATGTTAATGTCTGTTTCCTTTTATCTTGTCTTAAATATCATCGTATTGTAACGTTGTATCGTATACTACATTTAGGTAAGCAGTTGCGAGTGGTGACGGCTGTACTGTGCTTCTCTTGCAGGTGTTAGGGTGTTCATAGAGAAGAAGGCTCAGCTGACCCTTCTGGGCACTGAGATGGACTATGTGGAGTCCAAGCTGTCCAGTGAATTTGTCTTCAACAATCCCAACATAAAGGGCACGTGTGGCTGTGGAGAGAGCTTCAACATATGAGCATGGTGGAGCTCCTGTACCCTGTCCTGCCCATAAAGACTGAGACACTGAATGTTGGCGAGGAAGTGGGACATGAGGACATCTGAGATGTGGACGTGCCTGCGCTCCTCTTATACCGCTCTGACTGCAGGCGACTCGCATACACACACACACTTGAGGAGGCCAAGTATTGCATAATAATGCTTAGAGGAGGTTTTTAATACCATCTGTGTAGTAGTCTAAACTATCTTGACTTGTTGATTTTAGGTTCAGATACCTCTCTTTTTTGGCTTGGCTCTGAGTCTAAAAAAAACCTTATAAGACCTCAATAGCAGGACTTTTTTTAATTAAAAGTGATTTGCTACAATTTAAAACTTTCACGCTGTAAGACAGTGTTCTACCACCCAGTGGCAAGTTAGCAGCAGTATGCAAAAGTGGAAAAGCTTTTATGAGTTTGTAAAGTGTATATTTATCTCTCTGTGTAAATATAAATAATGTATCTCCCTTGAACCACGCACACAAGTAAAAAATCACGCACAAAATACATTATTCCCTCACATGAGGTTTATGTTGGTTTCTTATTTATTTGAGAAAAGCCAGGACTTTGTGTTTGTACTGTGCAATATGTCTCTGTACATATGTGATAATAAATAGCTAAATACAGTCATGTGAAATTGTGTGGCCACTGTTTTTAAGTTTTAAATCAGATTTTTAGCTAACTCAAAACAACATTTGAGATCATTATATGAGATTATAATCTCTATTCTTTAGATGATACATTAAAAAAGGGGGTAGCATATGGACATAATGTGAACTGTGACAAATAATATAAAATAGTTTTTAAAAAGTTAGGCAAAATCACATTTCTTTAAAAAAAATCTCGTAGTGTATTATATTAACGATGCATTTGTTATTTCAATCAGGAGAGACTTCATTTTGTTTAAAGAACATTTATTGACACGTCATATGATAAATGTTAAGTCTTTGGGGATTAGACCCCGATCCTGAAATCGTATATCTAAAGGGGGAAATGCAGCCGTGAGCATATAGGGAACCCCCCCAGGGTCTAGACACTGGTGATGATGCTGAAGATCTGGATTTGATGAGGAGATGGGATGAAGAGGAGGTGTGATGAGGTCTTTGGATTAACTCTCCTGGCACTGGATAAGATGAAAGGAGGTGGATGAGGAGGAGGTGGATGGGGAGGAGGCGGGTGCAGGAGAGAGGAGAACCATTTTAAAGTTTGGCTGCAGCACAGTGATTGGCTGCTGGAGAATGAGGTGAATGAAATAGGTTATAGACAACGCCCGTGATGAGCTGATTATATGCAGCTGCGGAGTGAATGTATATATACCCAGTCTTCCTGAAAGAACTTGCGCTGAGATGAACTGTTAATTGGGAGCTTATCTTGTCAATGTAACAAGTAAAATAATCCTTATTTTAATTAGTAGTTATTTCACTTTAAATATTTATTCTGGTATTAACAACGGTAGATTCCTGCGATGGTTATGTGTTTTTGTTCCATATAATAGTTTTTTGGGGAGAAAATGTGGATACTGCTGCTGAAAATACCCTTTGATGACTTTAAAACAACTTTTCAGGTTATTTTGTTCAATTATATGTAGGCTAGTCTTTCTAATAAAAAAATGTGGTATGATGCGCAAAAAATATCCTGCAACATTTCATTCTTTTGTTTATTTGAAATTGAAGGTAATGTTCACATCCATGAAATCTAGTTTTTCCATGCCACATTTACCTCTCCAACCTGAGTTCCTTTTTTAAATCATGGCATTTATTTTTGCAAATCAAATTGAGTTTATTTATTTATTTAAAGAGAGATTGTTGGATGAAGAGACAGGGTGACTTTTGGGTTTGTGCCAGAAAAAACGTAATCATTGGAGAAACCAGGCCAGTTGTCACGGAGATGGCTCAGTTGTTATGGTGAGAGCACAAGTGTTGGAACCAAATGGAAATGTCAACAGGGAAGTAACTAAGGACAAGCAGGTATCATGGTTTTCAAATATATATGTTAATAACCCGTATTTTAGGGTGTTCATCTTCCTGAAGTAACATGTGGCTGCTCTGTTCGATGTTTGAAGGTCCTTCGGGGTCATGGACAATCAAAACAAGGATGGAGATCTGCTGGACAACAGAGAGCCTAATGAGCTCAAGGTAGTTAACAAATGAACACACAGTATTTATTGCTGTATTATAATTTGGCCACATTTTCAAGGTGAACTCTAAAATGTAGTTTAGAGAGATATCATCAATTAGAGTAAAGAAGGATGTGCAGATTGATTTAAAAAAACATATCAACTGTTATACTGTTGTGTTGGCTTAAGTTATCTAGAAAATAACATAATTATTAGGTTTGCTTTTTCCACTTAAGGACTGCTGAACAGGCTGTGAATGAAACTTTGACATGTGTTAAGACGGAGATGTTAGTTACAGCTGCATCCAAGTAATATTAGCATTCATGTAAAGTTTAAAGTTAGAGAAACACTCTCCACCTGATGCTTGGCATTCCAGTTATCTATTTAAATGTATCTCTATCATTGGTCTCCACCAACAAGGGACACGTACTGTACAGCTCTATCTAGCAGCTAAAAGCTCCAGCATGCTCACTAACTTTGTTTTAGTGATAAGAGGTGGTTTCCAGAACCTTGTATTCAGAAACTAAACCAGCTGCTTGTAGAAACTAAACCAGCTGCTTGCAGAAAACTAAACAGTTGCTTGCAGAAATTGCGCTCATAAAAAGGTGAAAGTGAACCAAAAGAGTAAAGCTGCAGCCGGAGAACCAAAACAACTCAAAGACGTTCAAGATCTTGATAGTCAGACTGGAAGTGCACAGTCGGTAATAGTCCTATGTTGGTTTTTCACTACAACGGACCCCTTTTACTTTACATATATTTAGATTTGTGCAATTTGAGCTATGAAGTCCAATATGTTGACAAAGACAATAAGATCAAGTTTGCTTTAAAAAAACACACACACAACCACCCTCTGTGGGAACTATGATGTATGAATTACAGTAGAAAAGTCGCTGGAGGTTGATGTGCTTTAGAAGAATGTTCCTAAATATTTCGTCTCTATGTCAGATTTCTGTGAAACTCCCCCTCTACCTGTGTCTGCTATTCTCTCAGATTTCAGAGTTATTAGCGGCTTTGGCTGAGAGGAGATCTCCATCTTTTGACCCCCGAAACATCAGCACGTCCCTCTCCACCCTGACAAACACAGGGGCAGGCCCTTATAAAACCAATGGGACCTTTAGATCCAGAGCCACCCTCCCTGAACACATCAGGCAGCTGTCGAGGCGGCAGTTTAAGAGGCGGGACTTCCTGAAAGAGAGTTTACCAATCCCTCGTCCTGCGCCCATCAGCACTGCAGTGGCCTCTTCTCAGGAGGACCATCTGCAGCCCAGTTTACCATCCTCGACATGTGTCTTTCCTGCTCACCTGGTAGAAAAGATGCTGCCCTCTGACTCTGTCGGCTGTATTGGAGAGCGACTTGAAGAGCGAGAGATTCTTCCACACATCCTCGGGGTGCAGGCTCGGACCAGGAGGACACTGCCTGAACAGAATCCCCAATCCGGTCAATAATAATCGTAACATTCATAAATACACATAGATATTCTGAAGACAGACCATTTTCCTGGGGTTGCATAATGATACTAATTTCATGATCATGGCAAACAAAGCTACTACAATATGGAGCAAATGCAATTAAAACAATGACCATGTTTTAGTGCATAGACCATTGAGTAGATCATTTGTAGATCCTTCTATAACTATTGTCATGTTGATCCTGATCCAGGGCCGACCAGTGCATGGTTCTTTGAGGACTTGACAGACCTCCAGAGGAAGCTGTTTTCAGGTGCCTCAAAGAAGTCTGGAGTCACAAGGAACTTTGCAGCAGCTGGGAAAAAGGCTTGCGACGACTAATCCAAACCAACAGAAACGATAAACTCAAACTGGAACCAGAAGAGATAGTTTGTCTGTTGTTTTAACTTTTTTACATAGCACTTACAAAGTCAAAACATGTGTTACACATGATTACTTCTTAAGGAGACATAAGTTCAAATATTAGAATCACATGTATGTAAAAAATGATCTAAGTCTAACGCAAATCCAAACTAAAGGCACTGTCTACATTTGGTATTTTGCAGAGATGTAAAACAGATTTGTTTTTATTTGTGGTACATTTTTTGTAACATTCAGTTTCCCAAACCTTTTTTAGATTTGTTATTTTTTTTACCAAAGGGAAATAATAGGTAGGAGCAACTGTACTCAGAAGCCCTGGATGACAATGCAGCTCTCAACACATTTAACCTAAATGTATATTTGTTCCTGCACAGACAGGTTCTCTAAAGTACATGTTTTATATGTTTGAAGGCCAGAACTATACATAAAAAAACAACTTCCAAAACAACAAACTGTAAACATTGAATTTAACACTTTTTATCTCCACTTGTGTACCGCTGTGCAATTGGCACTTGCTACTCTGCAGCAAATCTCATGAAGGATGTAATGACAGCTATAAAAACGGGTTGTTGTTGTTGTTGTTGTGGCGTCTGGCGGTCACCACAACCTCCAGCTGACTGATTCATGTTCATGTTGGTTTGCAGGTAAGTACCTGTTTTTATGATTTCCCTGTTTGAACCACTATGGTTCAGTATTGATGAAATTAATTGCGAAGGTACGGGAGCCTCTAGGCTGTACCTTTAGTAGATTGACATATGCACAAGAGGAAGTGGAAGGCAAAGGAAATAATTATTCAGACTTTAACTGGAAAAGAGTTAAGGATAAACTGGGGCTTTTGTGACATCAATGTTGAACATTACACTATTTTACTGTTCAGCTGCAGACACATTGCAACTTCTGGATGCTCAGAGGATTCCAATCTAGCTGCAGTCATTTTACAGGGCACCGGGCCCTGGGCTAATTACAGCTAATTAAGGAGATTAGGTTTAAAAGCTACCTCAGTCGCTCTTTCTTTTGCTCTCACATAAACACTCAGAGCCAAATGTCCCCTGTCTCATCCAAACAACCCCCCCCCCCCCCCCCCCCCATATATGGTGGGGGGTTACAGTGCTTTCATCTCAAACCTGCAGTGAACAGAAGAGCAGCGCATCACTGACCAACGCGGGACAAAAGCTTTGTATAGTGGAGAGAGGAACACTGTGGAAGCAAACAGCACAGCACAGGTAAGAGAAGCAATTCAGAAAAAGCATAAAATGTATTTATAATTTGATGTCATCATCTTTTAGTTACATTTGCTGAGATTATAATAATAACATCAGCCCAGATTTGACCACTTACATATTGTCTGTACCACAGATCTCCACCTGGCTGTGGTTTGTGAAGATGACATTGGGAGACTGTGAGTCTTCGTGCAACGAGTCTGCAGCTCTAGAGGGCCAGGGGCCCCCGGTGCTGGTGGACGCCTGGCTGGTCCCCACTTTCTTCAGCCTCATCATGCTGGTGGGCTTGGTCGGGAACTCGCTGGTCATCCATGTGGTCACCAAGCACCAGCAGATGAAGACCGTCACCAACTTTTACATAGGTAACGTTTTTACGCGCACAGCAGCTCTTTTCTTGTGTCTTTTCAGTATCAAGTGAAAGAAATAGGGGAGAGGGATGCCCAACACGATAGATAATTGTGTACAAAAAGGAAATCTAAACCCAACAAAAGATAACTAAAGAGATGAGGGGACTCTTTCTGCAAGGCAGTAATGTAATGCACAAAATGTAAGGTACCTTCTAGTTTTCTTTTAAATAAGCAAAGGTTTTATTCATAATCAGTTTTACTCACCAAAACTGTGAATGACAAACATGTGGAGTGCATTTTCTTCCTCGTAAGATTTGCAATACTGATTTTTTTTTTTAGGTACTTTCAATTTAAAAGTGGTATTCTTCTGTCCTGCCTTTGTTGGCACATTGCTGGTTGTACAATACTTTCACTTTAGTACAATATTATAATGCTCCATCCGTTCATCGCTGTGACCTACTCACAGAAAAGCGTTCCACAGTCTTACTAAAAGATCAAACACTCCACAGGGAACCGTAAAGCTCTCAGTTAGTTTAGTTTAGTCAGTTTATAAAATTCATTGTGAAAGTGTATTACTTCATACCTTTATCAATAAAAGCAGCAAACTACTGAACACAGGTGCGCTGGGGAACTTTTGAAAGAGTGCATTTCTACTTGCCATGTCTTGAATTAAATGTCTCTGTTTGGGCTATTCTCCTCCTCTTCCAGTAAACCTAGCCACGAGCGATATCTTGTTTCTGGTGTGCTGCGTACCCTTCACTGCCACGTTGTACCCACTGCCCAGCTGGATCTTTGGAGAGTTTATGTGCCGACTGGTAAACTACCTCCAGCAAGTGAGAGATATGCACAAATAAACACACAAACTCAAACAGGTCTGGAACCTCTGGAGACCATTACTTCTATTATCAATGCATAACAACTGATTATATCCCATGATGACATTCTATTATGTGCAAAATAACAATTTTAGATGTTTAGTTACATAAACTATGCGACTTAGATGCAAAACATAAAACCTACTTGAAAAGTGTTTGTGTCCTTGAAACAAATCTTCCCTGTGACCTTCATGTTTCAGGTGACTGCTCAGGCCACATGTATCACTCTGTCAGCCATGAGTGTGGACCGCTGCTACGTGACCGTCTACCCTCTGCAGTCGCTGCAACACCGCACGCCTCGCATGGCCCTCGCCATCTCTGTGTCTATCTGGATAGGTATCACTCAAACACATTATACACACAATGACAATGGGAGAGTCAGATCAGATACGGTGTACTCTGTTTACCTTCTAATCACTCAACCTTTATTATGTATTCACTGTATTAAACTTAAGTCGAAATATTGAAGCAGCTGAGCTTGCTGCCTTTGCTGAAACAAACATTTAATGCAGACTGGAGTAAACATTCTTTCTGCAATTTATTTGGGATTATTGTTCCGAATACATTTATTTTTGAATAGCCTCTCTTTCTTTTGGGTTTTTAGGCCTTGCTGTCATGTCGAAATTGATTGACTGACTGTAATGTATAAGTGTATAAAAGGATATTTTAAACGTTTTTAACTTAGTTTTAATTGTTATCACCATCTTGTCAGCTTAATATCTTCTTAATGAAACAAGACATTTTAAAATAACTACAAAGTCACACATAACAATTGGGGATTTTCCATTTCCTTCCTTTTTTTGAAAGCCCTTTTTAAAACAGTGCCCAATGACAGCTTCTGAGATGGTTTTGTGTAACAACAGGTTCAGCATCTAGTGGCAGTAATGGAACTTTTTATGAACACCATGATGAGTCACACTGTCCTGTCCTCTGTCCTCCCCAGGCTCTTTGCTCCTGTCGATCCCTGTCGCTGTGTACCAGCGTCTGGAGGCAGGATACTGGTTTGGCCCTCAGACGTACTGCAGTGAGGTCTTCCCCTCTGCTAGCCTCCAGAGAGCCTTCATCATCTACAGCTTCCTGGCCGTCTACCTTCTACCCTTGGTCACCATCACCGCCTGTTACGCCTTCATGCTAAAGCGTATGGGGCAAGCCAGCGTGAATCCCATCGACAGCAGCTACCAAGTAAGAGAAAGATATAGGAAATGACTTTCTTATTTAATCCACAAAATACAGATTGTGATACAAATAATTACAAAGCCTCTGTAACGCCAGCTCCAGGCTCATGCAGAGCGAGCAGCAGCCGTACGGGCGCGCATCTCCCGGATGGTGGTGGTGATGGTAGGTCTCTTCCTCATCTGCTGGGGCCCCATCCAGGTCTGCATCCTCCTGCAAGCGTTTGGCCTCCGCAGTTATCTTCTATACAAGGTGACACATTTTGTATTCATATTTTGGGACTTATTATATATGCACAGATAATCCAAAATGGTGCAGTCATATTTAACCCCTCATTGTGCAACCTGGATTTAAAAATGCAAACGATGAGAAGAAATGTAATCCTAATCTTTGGCCACAGGGCAGAAGCAAATACATATTTTACTTAAGCGTATTGCTAAAATGCAAAATTATACTAGGATCCCAAGTTCCCTAAATTGAAATGCCTTATAATCTGTGTTCCACTTTCTCTGCCTCTCCATTTTCTTGTTACCTCGCTCACCTCAAACTGTCTTGTGCAAAGTCATGTTTGTGTGCCATTCTCAAATTATGATATAGTCTATTATAATTTGGTTTAATCCTTTTTTTGTGTTGCTCGAAACAACAGGCTGAATTAAACCTTATACTGGTACACTTTTGGCCAGCTGGCCCCACTTTGGGCAGCCTTGATCTATAATGTTCCAATGTTCTTTGAAAGGTAGTGAGAATCAATCTGAGTTGAGCAGTTCCAGGTAGTGACAGTGAATGACAAGACTTTAGGGACAGAAATGGATGCTTGTCTTGGTTCTAAAACTGCCACAGATAGATTGTCTTTTATCTCAGTCAGTCTCAATTCTGCATCCACAGCTGAAGATTTGGGGTCACTGCATGTCTTACACCAACTCCTCCGTCAACCCGTTCGTTTACGCCTTCATGGGCAACAACTTCAGGAAGGCCTTCAAGCACGCCTTCCCCGCCGTATTTCTGTGGCGCACAAGGGGGAGAGTCAGGGTGGGAAACATGGACACAGAGGACGGGGGAGACATGGATCGCCAGGCACCCAAAGGAGGAGCAGAGCTGAACTTTCTTTCATCTGTGTCCTAAAGGTCACACTGTGCCCTCATTGTTTATTTATAGTTTGTTCTGGAGATGAGAGCACCCTGGATGTACACCGGTCATCCTGACTCAATGTGGGCTATAGAAAATACTAACAACAAAAGTAAGTAACAGGTTTAAACCAACACATCCAAACCATAATAACTGCCATGTGATCTCTTCGTAGGAACAGAGCAGTCAGGAGCCTATTGTGACTTTCACAAGCTGCTGAAACACGTCACACGTTTCTAGTTTCCAATTTATTTTATTGAAGGTCAACGTGTTTGTGCTCTGGGCTTTATTGTCTTTGCATTATTTCATGGAGATAACTGTCCTTTATGGACAGCAGCCTTGTTGAATATAATTATTTAGTAATGTAAGAAGAATCTGGGATAAACACTATGCTTTGCCTGCTCAAGTTCTGCTTGGTCTTTCTTGTTTCTTTAACTTGGTTTCACTGCACTATACGGGGTATATTAGGTATTAGGTATATATTTGGGACCATCAGTTGAGCTCTACCTTTCTATCTGTAAGTACTTCAACAGGCTTTTAAGTATGGATATCAACTTTTCATAAAGTAAATAATAAAACAATTATATTAAGAGTTTGTATGTTTTGGGATTTTTTGTTTTGTTAAATTCAGTGTTGCTGACTCTGGCAAGTTAACTGGATTGCCAAACATGAAGCTGAGATTTTCTTTATGATTGTTCTGCTCCTCTGATATCTGCTGTGCTTACCCATCAAATATTATTCTCCTTTATCTCCTTTTCTTACTAAACATGCAACCTGTGTCTTTACAGAAACACTTTGAACAACACTGATTTTGAAATGATGATGTTGTTTTTACTACTGTACTTTTAATTACTTGTAAGAGAAAGGACAATGTCAGAGTTAGGATGTAATGCATTTCCTCCAGTGTTAAGTATAGGTTGGTAGCCTACAAAGTAATGATTTCAGAAATAGCTCGCTTAAGACTGTTCATTTTACACGATGGCATCCATAAACATGAACACAATTAAAAAAAGAAAAACAATGCAAGGCTAGGCTACATCTGCTACAGAGTTTCATTCACTCATTAAAGTTTACATTTATTTGAATAAACAGTTTCTAACGAAAGTTGTTTGTCTGTGGGTGTTTCTCAATCGCGAGTACGCTTGCTTGGTAGCACATGTCTGCCGAGCATCTTGCTTCAGAAGCGAGTCAAGAATACTTCCTGGCATTCGGAAAACGAAGTGTGGAACACGCTAGCAAGTGTGCAGGTGTGCGTCATATGAGATGCCCCGCCTTACATCTTCCGCCACAGATTTGGGGAAATTGGTCCGTGCGCAAAGCATTGTGGGGATTTTAAGACCGCGAAGTCTACTCATGTGCAGACTCGATATTTCTCCAAACGGAGTACGCCGGGCGATTGGAACAGTACTTCGGCGGCACTCGATGACGTAGTATGCTTGAAATAGTGGCTCTGAAGCAGCTTTACTCGCGATTGAGAAACACCCTGTATGTCTCGTGCGTGTCAGGCGCGCGCCCACATTGTTGTGGCGTTACAGTGGAGCCAATCAGTCCAGATCTAAATCGATATTAACCAATGACAGCCGTTTACCAAACAGTGACACCGGCCAATAAAATGGCTGTCTGAAAATGTGGGATCCTTGTGCTGCCTTCAGGAAATGCCGATTTTGGTAGTATTTCCACTGCGTGCTCATGAATGAATAAAACACTACGAAGCAAACTATTACAAGCCTGGATTATCAACGGGGTAAAACTGGGTTAAAGGGTAGTTTTCTTAAAACAAAAGGCAGGTGCCATAACAGTGAAACAGGTTTTCCTAGCTGTAACCATTCCTCCTGTCCTCCTGTCCTGTACACATCACACATTCATGGTTTGCATTCAATGGAAGTGAGGGAGGACAAAATACAAAGTGTTGTTTTGTGTATAAGGTTATTCCACAGTTCATCTGAATAAACTATGAGGCTTCAGCAGTCTGTGTAAGACAAATCAAGTGGACGTCTTCAAAAGTTGCATTCTGCAGTTTTCACTCGCTATGTTCATTCCTCGATCTCTATTGTTTACGAGGAGGACTTGAACGCAGCATTTTACACAAGCCAAAGAGTGCAGGAGGAGAGCAGAAGTAACTGAGGCTGAGGGGAAATCATTCACATCGCTGAACCAAACTGAGCAAGCATCCACCAATAAACATTGTTTTACACCATGGAGCAGAAACAAACCATCAACTTTGGCGCCGGACCTGCAAAACTCCCCCAATCCGTAAGTTAAAATCCTCACTTTTATTAGTCTAATAAAAACGTTGCAAAAGACGAGAACACTTGTAATGCAATGCAACATGAAAACTCAGCATGTACATATTTAACTGTGAATCTGTCGGCCAGTTTTATTCCTTGCAATGAGAGGCTTGCAAGCAGTCATGTGAGATAATGTGTGTTGGCTGACAGTGCTGCTGTCTGCAGCTCCAACAGGCTACAATGAAAATTGTGTGTGGAGTTGCATCAGCCTCGTTCATTGATGTGGAAAACAGCTCCTTTGTGCTTCATGACAGGAGCAGATGCATCCCCTAGATGGCAGAAAAACATCTTACATGTCAGAAATAAATCCCACTTTTCAGATGTTATAACAAAAGCAATCTTCTGTGTTTTATTATCCTAGTTAGAGTAGCAGTCACAGGCTCCTACTGCTTAATTCAGTCTCATTCACATCTGTGAAGTTGGCATAGTCATTTGTATGTTTAATTCCTAGCATGAAATACAATATTTGAAGAAATCAATATATATTTAAGCAACATTTGCTGTAACTACACTTAAAACAAATCACATGTAATCTGCATAACTATTTGGAGCATTATGAATAGAGGGAGCAATAGATTTGAATGTTTAGGAAAGAAAATACAGAACATCTTCAGCTGAGAGCCACAGTGTATGGCTGTAGACACTTCTACTTCTTGTCGTTGCTTACACTTTTACTTGTAGACTTTTTTGTTAATGGTTGTTTTAAGATTTTAAAGAAAAACTGAACACCTTGCTTTATATTGCAGGTGCTGCTTCAAGCACAGAAGGAGTTCCTCAGCTACAGTGGTATGGGTATAAGCGTGCTCGGTGAGTAAAACAAAAAATGTGGTGCATTTCAGTTTTTATGAGGAAATAATTACTGTATTACTCATGATCAATACATATGTTATTGAAAATCTTAACGTATTAAAAGACTGCTTACAATTTTGCTTTAAATTATTGTTGTCTATTATGCTGCTGTAACAAAAACAATATCCCAATTTGGGATCAATAAAGTACTATCTTATCTTATCTTATCTTAAAGCATTTTTTTCTGCAATTTAGCTTTTCATACTGATCATTGATAGATCTATTCATAATGGGCCTTCAGTGGAAGTGCTTAGATACAAAATCCACAGTCGGCTCTGTGTTCAAAAAGGTTCCCATCCGATTGATAGATGTTCTCCACATTTAAATGTTATTATAGAATCTAGATATTATAGAACAAATGTGCTAAAAGGTGAGTACATTTAAATGTTTTTGATTCTGTTGTTACAGAGATGAGTCACCGATCTGCGGATTTTAACAAAATCCTCACCAAAACAGAGATTCTCTTGCGGGAGTTGTTGTAAGTGCTGCTTTTGTTGTTTCACATGGCATCTACTGTATTACTTATCTTTTTACTTCCTACTTACTTTACTTTCAATATTCACAATATGTATTTGTAACACACCTTTTGGCTTTAGGTGGCTGCGTCATACCTAGGAATTTTGTGGTGACTTATTTTCAATAGAGCATCACCATGGGAAACCGGCACACCCAAAACCTATGTACAGAAGAATATCAGAGTATATTAATCTAGCATGATAGGAATAATTTATTTGCCACATTAATTATACCGGTTCATTCTCTTTCATTTTCCTTCAAGTCCTTCACTTTGACTGTCTGTTTCTTAGACTACTGGTGGCTGCATGCCAAAAAGGGTTTAGGGTTGGGCCGTGCTGCAAACATAGTTTTTGTTGATCAACAGGCGTGTTCTCCAAGTAGTTATAACATCAGATTATTCAAGAAGAGTTCAACCTTGCTCTACTTTTTATATTTTGTCAAAATGTTTGTAATTTTTGTGATTTTCTCTCTCCACAATTTATGAATTATATTTCAAATGAGTTGTAATCTACTAACATGTATGTACTTTACCACTTGCATTTAGTACACCAGAAAGCTTAACAATGGAAAATGGTGTGCAGCGTTAATAATGTGTCAAATAATGATATACTACTTTGCAAGGGACCAGTATTTAACAAAGTGACCTTTCCTCTACACAGAACCATCCCGGACAACTATAAGGTGTTGTTCCTGCAGGGCGGGGGGTCTGGGCAGTTCAGCGCTGTTCCTCTCAACCTGATCGGACTCAAAGAGGACACATGTGCTGATTACCTGGTGACCGGCACATGGTCAGAAAAAGCAGCAAAAGAAGCGGAGAAATACGGCAAAGTCAACATTGTCCACCCGAAGCTGGACAGTTACACGAGTAAGTCTGTGTGAATGTTGTGTTGTTGCTGAGGCAATCCAATTAGTCTTTATTGTCTATACTAACAAAAGAAGAAAACTGCAATGACAACCAGGTCAAGTAATCAGTAAATCAAGACATCTCTTAGAATACATGACACAAATTCATGAATTCATCTTTTTTGTTATGTTTAAAGTAAGATTTAATCACCTCATTAAAAAATAGCTTCAGGTCATTGTCATTCACGCTGCATTACGACAGCCCCTCTGCAGAATCTGGCTGTACGCTCAGGCTGTTGCATAATAAACAATAGAGCTATAGACTACCAATGAGACTCTGGTATGCGGGCAGCCTTTTCCACAATGTAGTGTCAACTAGGGTTTACGATGGATTTCTTGTTTGTCATAATGTTTGGTGTCCTTTTTAACAGTTTTTGAAAATGAATTTAAATAAACACTCATTAATTAAAATATTTTTTTACTCACATGTTAGGAATTCTGTTCTTACACAGGTCCTTCTGTCTGCGGTTTTTTCCTTTTAATGGAATGTCTTTATGTAAACTATTAATATCACTGTGTTATTTATCATTGTCCTTGTGCACGCGTTAGTCTTTCGAAAGTTCAGTCTCTCACAGAAGACAAGCGTGGCTGCAGACTCCTATCTAGGTTGACTGTGTAAGTCTGGCTAACTATTGTAGTCTGGTTTAACTTTGTTCTGCTTTTCCCCCGCCTCAGAAATCCCCGACCCTAGCAGCTGGACCCTGAACCCCTCAGCCTCCTACGTGTACTACTGCTGCAACGAGACGGTTCACGGCGTGGAGTACAACTTCACCCCCGAAACTAACGGGGTGACCCTTGTCTGCGACATGTCCTCCAACTTCCTGTCCCGACCTGTGGATGTGTCAAAGGTGAGGACAAGAAGGATACCCAATAAATTGTTCTCTTCTGCTTCCGGGCCCTTTTCCTCCAAATGTTTATATTAATCGGATTTGTTTGTGAGAAAAATACTTAAATACTGCGTCAATATACTGTAAGTTCACCCATTGAAGTCACAACAGGACCTGAGATATACTGATGTTAAAAAGAAAACACTACAAAATAAAAGGTTATAACAGAAAAATGACCAAATGATGACCCGTTAACAGCATGCTAACTTTACATGTCCACTACATAAGAAAGCCCTTTTGACTTGATTATAAACACAGCCATATCTTTTTCCGATCCATTCAAGTCTGTGGTTATATACAGGCATATTTCAATGTGCTGTCTTGCATTGTGTAGTTTGGGCTGATTTTCGCCGGAGCTCAGAAGAACGTGGGTTGTGCCGGGGTGACTGTGGTGATCGTGCGGGAGGACCTGCTAGGCCACGCTCTGAACGATTGTCCCATTGTGCTGGACTACAAGGTGCAGGCTGACATGAACTCCCTCTACAACACACCGCCATGTTTCAGGTACAGACTCACCTAGGTTTATTGTTAGAAGCTCCCATGTTCAATACAGAGTGAGGGATTTCAATATATTAATGTGAGATATGTAAAATGCTATTTTAAAATAAACATGTCCTTGATGCATGTCATAGACATTAACTCTCAACAAGAAAGCAAAGTGTATTTCCCCAAATATTCTTTACAGATATTTAATAACATGTCACAATCATCTTGTTGAAAAATGATTCATTACTTAATGTTTTTTGCTTAGCATCTACATCATGGGTCTGGTTCTGGAGTGGATCAAGAACAATGGCGGCAGCGCTGCTATGGAGGCCCTCAACAAGCAGAAGTCCTCCATGATTTACGACATCATCAACGCCTCTAACGGTTTCTATGAGTATGTATCACAAAACTTCAGATACATGTGTTAAAAAGCTAATAAGAAAACAAGAAAAAAACATTAACATAATTTGGTATCCTATTGGAATTAAAAACATAATAACAAGAGGAAAACCCTTGAGTCTAGGCTTCTGGACCATACTAAAGGTTATTTATATACAATGACTCAAACAAGAAATCAGATTTCAATGAAATACTTAGAATGTTTTATCACTGTGTGCAGGTGCCCTGTTGATGAAACCTGTCGAAGCCGCATGAATGTACCATTTCACATCGGGAGTAAAGAGGGGGATGAAGGCTTGGAGAAGGAGTTTCTGGCTGGCGCTTCAAAGCGTGGAATGATATCGCTTAAAGGACACAGGTTAGTGAAACAAGCCTCCTGTTGTTGCATTAATGCCTACCTTTTGCTGTATTTTGTGGTTTACTACAGCAAATACTAGTTCCTATAGTTTTCCACAAGAAAGGTATGGTCGAGTTACAAATGAACAACAGCAGTTCGATACCTAATCACATTTTTTCTTGTGACGTAAGGTTTTTAGACTTTTAACATGGCGCTTTGTTCCCCCCTGCAGGTCAGTTGGAGGAATTCGTGCCTCTCTTTACAACGCTGTCACACTGGAGGACGCTGAAGCCCTGGGCACCTATATGAAAGTATTCATGAAAGAGCACTAATAAGTCGACTATGCTTATATTTAGCTGATATGGCACACAGCAGTACATTACTCCAGTACCTCTGGTTTATCTGTAGTTGAGATCCATGTTGGATCTGGAAGGTGCACCTTTAGACATGTTTTGTATAACCCTTTCGTTGTTAATAACTCCTGTTGCCAGTCATTTCTTGATTCCATCTGTTACTAATTTAATGACTAACAGTGCGTTGATGTACATACTTTAGGTAATTCTTGTTACTTGTTCAAATTGTATTAACATTCCAGTAAATCCAATTTGGCAATACTGACATTTGCAGTGTGATTTCTTGTTTTATGGACCACATTTTGTTATTTCAATAATAATAATGTATATCAAAGAGTGATAGTTTTTTCACTTATAAGAATATAGAGGCAATTTAACTCAACGAAACTGAGCTGTGTGAGGCTGGCCTGCTTTTTGTTTGATTAAGAATTTCTGTTAGGAAAGGTGACATCACAGATATTGGACTTACTGTTTTATGCATTCACACTCATTTCTGATTGGCTGTCTGCTGTCATGGTTACATGGGTTAAACTAAAGTCTTGGTCACCAAACATATGAAAACATGTTTTCTCATTTCTAGTGGCATTTAGCCATGCAAACAGTTACGATTGTTTTTTTCCCAGGCTTTTAGATATCAATGTCTGAGATTTCTCCTTCCCAAAACAAAAAAACAATGTGATTAACAGTTTTACATCGTTAGTAGGGGTTAAAGTAGAATATTTCAAAGATGAATATATCAAAACGTATGCAATTACAACTAAATAATTAAAAACAGAAAGGTCTAAATGACTTGTTAATCGCTATTATATGATCTGTTGTTTGTCAAGAAACACTTTATATTCCCATTTATATTTATCGTCATTTTCATTCAGGCTAATTCTTGGGTTTAAAAGGCTATGAACAGCTCACATGTCTGCAGACACAAACTCCATCAAGACTGCAGTTGTTAAAGCGACTGACAGCCGAACCAGCAGGGGTCAGCTGCGACTGTCATCACAAACTGAAGTCGCTTAACCTGAGGCCTTATAGTAGGGGTGTCCAAACTACGTCCCGGGGGCCAAATGCGGCCCGCAGACCATTTTGAATCGGCCCTCAGCAAATAAAAAAAATATAATGGAATATGGCCCACAAATGAAACTTGTGCTTATCTTGTATTGTACTTCTTAACTATAAATGTAAAAATATATTACACATAGTATTCATGTGTTAATAAGACCACTTTTCAAATAAATTCAGTCAATTCAAGTTGGAAACATTTTCTAACATACCTTAGTTGATAAGAAAAAAGCCCAATGACTTATTTACATAACCAGCTTGAAATACACCCTTCCTATTTCTCCTCATTATAATCAATCTGAGGCTTCTGTTTTAAGGGATGATCTGCCAACACTCACAAGCACAATTTACCTACATTTGATTGATTTTGCTAACTTATAACTGAATTTATGAGGCAATATACCTTTAGTGAGTGGCCCAGCCCTTCGTATATTTTATATACTCGGTGAAAAATGTTTGGACACCCCTGCCTGAGAGGAAAGGACGTTCCATGCTCTTCAAACAGTTGCATCTCTCAATAACTCCCTGCTTGGAGGGACTAAGACACAAGGAAAAAACACAAGTGAGGATGAATTTTTACGAGACTTGGGATTAAGCTCATGTCTCAAATTGGTCCTAAGAGTTAATCAGGTTTGCCATTTACAGCGACGTCATTCTGAATTATTTCGATGGGTGAACTTTAACCTCAAGGTAGCCCCTGACCTATTTTACAATAAGTTTGTAATGAAAGTCATTTGGGTTGAGGTTTTCACAATAGTGTGTTATTCGCTGTGTGTGCCAAAGGGTGTCGCTGTCCTATTTCCACAGGTTCTTTCATTTTAGGTGTGTCTTATCACCAGGGGTTAAATTGGGATTTGTTATGTGGGGTCGGGGATCGGTGATTACATTTTGATAAGGGGGGACCCTTATTATTTTTGCAGAGTGAAGAAATTATTATTGGGCAACACAGCAGAATAATTTAGGCTTCCCCTATAAATAACATCTGATGAAACATCTATGGACAAGTCACAAGCCCTAGAATCAACTGAAATATGACATTATGCATAAATATTCCTTTACACACCAAACTAAAATAGTTATGGAAAATATATGATGTGAAGTGAATGCTTATTATTTGCTCCATCATAGGGTCATAGTGTGTTAATGCCGGTTATCTGTGTTCGTTTGCAGATAGTAAATATATATCCCTCACCTGTTGCCAATTAGCACCAGGTTTTCTTTTGTCATACAAAATAATGGATATCATTGTTCAGCTGTTCTTTTATGATTTTTATATTTAGTTTACTTTAGTTGTCACATGATTGGGTGTGTCTGACCCAGGAAGGGCATATGATTTTTGGCCGTCGTATTGCGAGTGTGTGAGTACCACATTTTGATTGTTAGATGTACTCTACTTTCACGATGCACACAATTGATAATAAATGGATTGTATTGCTGCACCTGATCACGAGCCTATACCTATTCTCCATTAAAACAACAACACAATATACACACAGGAGTAGAGTATCACGCGTCAGCCAAGTCATTACCGGGAGGTAAAACACCACAGAAGCTTTATTATTAGGCTAAAGCTCCTACACAATGCGTTAATACAAAAGTATTGCAAAGACTGTTTGTGGCATAGACTGTGGCTGCCGGTGCAATGGGGCTTATATTGTTTATACACTTTGCCACCTTGATGTTTTATTTATTCTGCTGTTTAAGTGGCAGGTTATTTTTCTTCAAGTAGCCTAATGCTTAGTTAATTAGTTACTCTACTCAGGAATGCATGTCTTGATAATGTATCATCAGTTGTAGGACCCAGGCCTTCTAAAAAATGAACAGATCCAAATAAAATATATGCACAAAGTTCTACTTCCAGATCAGCACCTCATCACAACTCTTGATGTGCATTAAAACTGAAGTATTTTATATATAGTTTTACTTTTCTCTATGTACATTTTTGTTTTGTTTGAGTAACATTAATTTTAAGTATGCTAACTTTGAGTGTGATACTCTAGTAGATCTAATCTTTTCATCTCTTTTGTACGCACTACACTATTGTATTTAAGTTGTGAAGGGCTTGATCTCTATATAAAGGGCAGTAGTTAAACCAAGAGCAGACTGAGAGGGACGTTGCTTCTTATTAAATGTAATAATGGTTTACTGTGATACACATGCTCATATGTAAATAAGACCTCCCCCCCCCCCAAAAGCACTGCATTTAGCAAGTTGGGAGAGATACAGTGCTGTCAACATGCGGTATAGCAAAAGCTCAAACTGTAAGCCATTTCAAAAATAATGCTGATGTGCTTTGTGCCTTTTAGGTAGTAGTAGTAGTAGACTTTTTTATTTGAACCGTGTTAACAAGCTTTTGTTGCAAGTCAAACTGAAAAATAAATGTTCTTACAATCAATTTCTTCCTCCATACTTGATACAACTGATTTGTTATCAGTTTTTACGCTGTTGTCATAACTTCACGTAAACTTAACCTTTTCCTCCTGTTACACACATGGATTGTATTACTTGACAATATAATGTAACAGTGAATCTGCTGTTTTACAGGTCATCTCAGTGTCTCGCCTCACACAGAGCATCAGAGGAGAACAGCATCACTTAGGAGCTGACATCACTTCCTTAAATACAGGTAGTAAGTACTGATTGTAAGCATAACACATTTATCTGGTTTTCAGTCAAAGGTTTTTTAAGGTGTTGACAGATTACAGTATGACTCATATGATCATATGATATGAGCACTTTTTTCTCCACATAACCAACTGCTTGCGTGCGGATTAACTCTAATTTGTTCACATTTTGGTATGTTGGGATGGCATTTTCCACTTCACATTTTATATTGGTGTGTATTTATAAAAGTCATACACTGCCAGAGTATACAGTGCTGTGGCCGGCATTTGTCACAATAATAATACAAGATAGATAGATTTATAGAAAGTTATTTTAGATTAAGAGGTTACTGTTTAAGGATGCTATGTAGACTCAACCACTTACTCATTAACCATAAGATATCTAAATATTTGAGTCTCAGCCACATGTGCTGCTGACAAGTTTGAACAAAAGATGAAAATAAAAAATGTTTTAGCTGCAAAAGACCTCTAGGTGGAAGTGTTCCTCAAGAAACGCATGTTTGCAATATGTTGAGGTGACTCCTTTCAGTGATGTGACTCCATTCAGTAAGGCTTTATTGGCATCTCATTTGTATTTAATCATTTAGCCTTAGCATAAGGCAATCATTGATTGACAGCATATGGTAGATCAAATTGTCCAATAATAACTAGTATGGAAACCCTCCCCCTAACAAACATAATTGACAAAACATGTATTTTAAATACTTATGTCTCCAAATGACTCAAATGCATTGTATTATGTCTATGCATGGCACAAACACACAAGCACACATACACTGATTTGTGTGGTTTCCTATGAAAAGGGTAAACTCGCCACCAAATGGTATGCTCTTTAAAGGTCCCATGTCATGGCCATTTCTACTGATCATATTTCCATTGTTGAGGTATACTAAAATAGATTTAAATTGTGAAATTTTCCAAAATCGCATTGGTTTCTCATACAGCATCTATGTATAATATGTGTATTCACTCTCTGTCCTAAACGGCTTGTTGGAGCTCCTGCCCCCCCCTCCCTGTGAGCGGACAGATTTCCAATGAGGCGTTTTGGGGCAGCATAGACTGTGTTAGAGTTGTACTCGCTACAGGGTGTACTTTGAGGGTTTTTGACTCTGCAGACCGTTCACAAACCTTCATAACACACAAGGGGACGGGTAATAACCGGAAAAGCATGACATGGGCCCTTTAACTAGAGAACAAAGTCAGTATCCTCTCTAAAAATACTCATCTCTCCCTCATTATGTTTTGACAGGGCTTGGTAATATTGCCTTTCATTTTCTCTCAATCTTTAGCATTTACTCCTCTCAAAATAAAATACCGGCACTAAAAACGCACACACAGAACCGCATGTTGTTTATAGGTAGTTTTAAGCAGTTTGATATAATTCATTTTCCAGGAGCTCGACATTTTTGGTGCTTAACATAAAAGCTCTCCTGATGTAGACAGATGTAAAAAGGCTATTAGCGTATTATGCATAAGATGCACTGTTTTGTCAGCACATTTCTCGTTCTTGCCATACAAATATCTGTTCATGAATGGTTGTATGGGTGTAATTAGAGGGTAATGAATATTGTTTTCATTGCATCACAAAATCTTTTCAGGCTAAATATCTGAATTATGTTGCAATTATTTAAGTCAAAGTGAAAAAGTTATTTTTTCACCGCATAGATTTGATATACCTTGTGAAATATATCTAGATGGCAGATGATCACGGAGTGCTACCTCTGAAACAGACGGGTTTTTTTAAGCTAAAAAAAATGCGTCTTGCTATTTTCTTACTTTCATTTTGAAATGTAATGAAACAGAAGGTAAAGTTGATCCAAGAGTTATTATTTTATATAACATCCCAGAAGGTTCTTTCCAAAAAGTAATTTTGGCTGTTAGCAAATATCAATACCAAGAGCAGGGGGGAAGTCTGAATGTTGGTGTTGACTGTGGATCCCCAGAGCGGGAGATGTTGGACCTGCTGCGAAGATTGTGTGCTGAAAGGAGAAAATGTTCTGCCAGACTGAAGTATTGCTTTAAGCCAGATGAGTTTCCTGTCCGTGCGATAAGAGACTGCCTCATCACTTTCTCTAAATTAATATCTGATAGATTCTAAGTCTTTAAGTACCACGTTAGTTTGTGGTCGTCTTTAACGGTGGACCTAAAAGCCTTCGTGCTTCCATCAGCTGCAGGAACTTCAGTGAACCTTTCTCTGCCACCTCCCATTAGAGCCACAGGGGCTTAAGCACACATTAGAGCTCCTTTACCTCCATTTCCCCTGAAGCATGATTTAGTGGCTCATCTACAGTGTGTCAAGACACGAGGCTCTCTGCATATTCAGCAACTGTCTGTGTTTGAAAAAAGGTGTAGTGCAACTTTGGATGTTAAAGGTCCCCTATTATACTATTTTTCATCAATATATTATAGGTTATAGGTAAGTGTTTGGCTGAAATACCAAACAGATCATGCATTGTGGCATCCCATAAACCCCTCTGTTTCAGCCCTGTTTCAAAAGTTCTAATTCTGGGTCTGTTACTTTAGATGAAAATAAGGAGCCACTCCCCACGCCCCTCTGAGAGATATTTGGTTAAAAAGAACACAATAGGCGCGTTCACACCGCAGTACTTTTCCAACTTTAGTTCCGATATAGTTCCGAAATGTTGCGTTCACACCAAAAAAATCCGGAACTAAAATTAGTTCATGAGAACCTTTTTACCCCCTTTTTACCCCCTTTTTACCCCCTTTTTACCCCCTGCTAGAGAAAAAGGTTCCTATTTCTGATTGGCTGGGCGGATTGCAAACCCCGTAAAACTCCCAAAAAGTTTTGTGACGCCGCCATTTTATTATCCTCGCATTAGCATTATTAGCATTAGCATTAGCCCAGCGCACAAACGCAGAGAGACTAACTTATGGCAACACCAAAGAAAACATGGGAGCGGTGGAGATGAGGAGGTGTCGGCGTTCTGGCGATTTTCAGTAGAAGCTGCTGGGAGTCCCAGCAGCTTCTACTGAAGCCAGTCCCCAACTCCGGGGACTTCCGGCCGGGGACTTCGGGTGGCAGTATACGCCGTGAAGTTGTTTGCGGCCTGCCAGTAAACCCAAAGCAGAAGAAGAAGAAGTGACGTCAGCGGCTTCATTTGCCTAATCCTCCCTCAGGGACTTATTCCGGTGTGAACGCGATCTGTACTTAGTTCATGAGAACTAAAGAGTTCTCATGAACTAAGTTCTGATGAACCTTTGTGGGAAAAGTACTGCGGTGTGAAAGTGCCTAATTCGACAAAAAAGCAATGGGATTTCTCCATAGGATTTTGGAAAATAGCTCGAAATAAGGTCTGTGGAAAACGAACCTGTTAGATAAATGCACGTTTTGTTCAGCTGGATAATATCCACATGTCTACCCTACTTTTATAATTTTCTAATCATAAATCGAATCGATAGATTTATGATTAGCATAAGTTTGTTCATGATGGTTCATGTCATGCCCCTTTCACACCGGCGCTTTTCCAGCTCCTGCTGGGAGCTAGAGCCTGAAAAGCGCCGGTTTTTCCTGTTCACACCGCAGCGGCGGCGCGTCATAGCTCCGGAATGCGGTTCACTTCCAGCTCCAAAAAGTTGTCGGTCCAGAGGCAAGAGCTTTGGAGCTATGACGCGGCGTCGCTTACGTCTCTTACGTCGAGGCGTGCAGGAAACCTTACTTTGACCATCCGTTCGCTGTTATTGATCATTGTGGAGAGCAGGCAGACGTTTGGTTTGTTATTATAGCAGCTATCGGATGGAATTAATACATGGGCTGTACAGGTTGTCATGTCCGACTATCACAAGTAGAATCATAATGAAAAATACGCCGGTAAAAAGTGCCTGGAGAAAACGGCTTAGCAAGTAGTCCGTTTAGCTTCGGTTGCTATGCTAACATCACCCATGTTATACCAGAGAAACTTTCATAACAGCGTTGTGATGCCAAACAGTGTCAATTCAGACTGACACACATTCACTTAAGGGGAACTGGGGATATGTATCAGCTGCTTGTGTGACAGTCAGACAGTGAATACTTTAGAGCCGTGTGAGCTAACCTGGAGCTAACGGGAGAATACACTCCCGTTGAAGAGCAGCCAGCACTGTAGCGGTCGGTAAATGCTGAAACACATTAATAAACAATGAACCACGGCACTCTGGAGAAAAGTATAAGGTTGGAGAAGTCGTTATTTAATTTAATCTGGCTTCGTATGATTAAAAGCAACACGATCGTCGACCCGACGCAGTCCCCCCCCCGTTGTTGTGGGAGAAAATCTCTCGGCAGCTCTGGGCAGTGTGAACAGAGCGGGAGCTGAAAAGGGAAACGGGAGCTGAACCAGAAAAGCTCTCGCTAGGAGCTAGAAAGGGAAAAGCGCTGGTGTGAAAGCCGCATCAGTGATAGTGATGACATCGTTGCGAAATTATTAACCGAGTCATTTTCAAGATTGAGTTACAATGATAAACTGGAGTGGCAAAGGATCAGCTGCATGACCCGCCGTCAAGTACTTCATCCAAAAGGACAGGAGGATGGACTTTGTGTTTAAGTGATTTGATCATCGAAGGTAGGCCTAAGTAATTTTCAATGTGGGCCGCCGCGCCGACTTAATTCATTTGTAATTGTTACTTGGCTGTGGGTGCCCTGTCATGATAGGTGTTTATTAGGGCTGTCAGTCGATTAAAATATTTAATCGCGATTAATCGCATGATTGTCCATAGTTAATCACGATTAATCGCAAATTAATCGCACATTTTTTATCTGTTCTAAATGTACCTTAGAGGGATATTTTTCAAGTTTTTAATACTCTTATCAACATATGAGTGGACAAATATGCTTTATATGTTTGTTTATTATCATTTGAACAATGACAAATATTCTCATGAATATTAAACACAACAACCTCTGAACATTACAAATATTCGCCTCAATTCAACCTGGAACCTCTCATACAATAATACAATACAAAGTGTGTGTGTGTGTGTGTGTGTGTGTGTGTGTGTGTGTGTGTGTGTGTGTGTGTGTGTGTGTGTGTGTGTGTGTGTGTGTGTGTGTGTGTGTGTGTGTGTGTGTGTGTCTGCGCAGTTGTCGGCGAAATGCCGCTCCTCTGTTTTCATAACTGTCAAAGCATGAGACTGAAGTTCCCACTGTGGGTCAAAATAATGCGCTGTGACCCCGAGGTAACTGTCATTACTGAGTGAAGTCCAATAGTCTCCGGTGAGCGCAACTGTGGAAGTCTTTCTTAAATCCTCCTCTACTTTCGCTTTTTGGACTTCATACAAGTTGTGTATTTTCGACACAGTGGTGGCTCTGGAAGGCAATTCATGAGTGCAGTCGTTGGATGCGACCCAAATTATATCACGCAGCCCCTCGTCCTCCACAATGTTAATTGGCCTGCAAGCTGTAGCCACCCATTTAGCGATCTTTGTTGAAAGTTTGCTGCTCGTAGACGTGTCCAGGCATCTCCCCCGCACACTTTCAAGTGTGGTCTGCCGCAAGCGGGCGGCAGGAGCGGGGCTGTCGGCATCAGCAGTGTGCTTGGATTGTATAGATGGTATTTTAAACTCGATGCGCTCTGAAACTACGGGGCGGCCGAGGACAAAAAGTGCACATGCGTGGCGTTGTTTTATTTTTGTGCGTTAACGCGTTATTAGGTGGGTCAGAGGGCCTAGGTATAAAAGTCACGGCTCGCCACTGTCGTTATGACATCATAAAGTGGCCAAAATCTGATCAGCTCATTTTCAGACAGGTTTTTATATAATTGGATCAGGACAAAAAGTGAGCGAATCTTTTTTCCTGAAACTTTCAGAATCTCTTTACACAGAGGGGACCAAGCGGCAAACTCTGGGGCAGAGCCGGGAGGCCAATAAGGAAGTGCCCCAAACTCAGTGGCGAACCGTCAGGGCCTTCAAGGTATTCAGAGAATACCCTGGAACACTCAGATAAAACAAACAAAAAATCGATTTAATTATATAAATAAAATGTAATAAAATGTAATAAAATGAATAAATGAGAATCGTACACAGGAAATATTGGTGAGTATTTTTTCCAGAGTAATTACTATTTTGCTCTGAAATAGTGCAGAGTCAATTCTATTGGAGTTAAACCATGACCACGCTGTAACGGAGGTGATCTCTGGGGCCATTGATCTCGGTCTCCGTTACGGATTATATAGCTTCATTATTGGCGAAGTATATTCATTTGTTCCACGCTAAAACATTGCACAGGAAGCATGTGATTATATGTAATTTATGCATATATTTGTCACGATCTGTCTATGTTTTAGTTTGTCTGTCTCTGTTTCCTGTTTTAGTTTGAAAAGTGTTCCCCCTCCCGTCTTGTCTGTTGCTGGTGATTGCGTTCACCTGGTGCCCTGTGTTGTCTCCTCCCTCCTCACCTGTGTCTTGTTGGTTTGATTAGTCCTGTGTGTATTTAGGTTCTGTTTTCCTGTTAGTGTGTGTGTGTGTGAGAGGTCCTGGTGGCTGGTGACTGTGTTCACGTGAGACAGTCATATTGAGGCTGTGTATCCTGTACCACAAAGAGGAATAAATGCCCACACCGGGTTGTATTTGAACTCTCTGCCTCGGCCTCCTTGCTTGGTCGGGCCGCTCAATGGTCAGCTTCACACACGCCCACTCATGTTCCTTAAGCACTTTGGTTTATTGACCTTTTTTATTGTAAAGATCATTATGGTTCATTTATTCTATTCTGAGTAAAATTACCTTCTAGTTGGAGTGAAATGACGTTCGATTGGGAGTAAAATTACCTTCTATTATGAGTAAAATGGCAGTAGAGTTGTTTTTAATATACATTACATAGAGTAAATAACCATTAAGCAGAGTCCAATCTAAGCACATAATAGAGTAAAATGAACTCTAAAAATACAAATCTGAACAAAGAGTACATTTTACTCTATATAGGTTGGGACCAAATGTTATGTTTTTAGAGTAAAATTTTCTTCAATTTGAGTCAATTTTACTCAGAGAAATGTACTGTGTATCTGTGTTGTTGATCTGTAATATTACAGTGTTACGTTGATTTGTTTGTCCTTCTCGGACCATGCACTACGCATTTCAGTGGTTTTGTGTTAGAAAAGAAAGCAACCAATCAGATCTTGTTCTGGGTCTCTGGGTAGAATATCCTTCAACCAAGGTATTCTATATCCTTGATAGAATGTCCTGGCCGTTGCACTGAATGAGAGCGTACATTTGGACTGACAGTTTGATCAACCAATCATATATTGATTTGTAGCCAATGGGCGTATTCTTTCAGAGTTTCCCTCGGTTCCAGGGTACTCTAGAAGGCCCGGTAGTTAACTGGCTCGAGACAGAGGATCTAGATGAATGCGACGAAGCAATTCATGCTGTTTTATTGTTTTTAACGTTGAAATGGCAAGTGCAACAGGTGAAGATGAAGTTGTTGCGGAATTGTTGTGGCGGTGGCGGGGGGTGTGTGTGTCTACAGAAGGTCCAGTTGTGATAGACACGGTTCGCCACTGCCCAAACTGCAGTTCATCTATTGGCCGATAGGCGATGACTGCAGAAAGGATGAATTTCCATAGACCCCCATGTTAAAATGCCAAACTTCACAGCAGAAATAAACATGTTTCTACCCATAGATGCAATAAAAATTATTCGGGATATAGTTAGATTCCACCTTGATGATTATTAATTGTTGATTGAATTGTTTTATAACGCGACCCTTTTATTTATATTAGGTCTTAACGTTTTTGCATAAATTAGGACGTAGTCACTTTGATGGACAGGTACGTGCCTCACTGTCAGCTAACAGCAACTTGTCCACTCTGCTAGGCTACAACGTTAGCTAGTTGTAGTTACTGTACTTGACCCTTTAGCCGTGTTCGTGGTGATTGTGCCTTTTAGGGAATGTTGTTACAAATACCAGACAATTAAAATGTCGTGCTGTGTGGTTGAATGTACTAACAGAACTTCCAAGAAGTCTAAAATGATAATATTATGCATGTTAACCCCGTTAGCAGGTGTTTGTGGGCTTGTTAGCTTAGCTTGTTATATAGCTTATTAGCCAGCTAAGGACGTAACCCTTTATACATGTATATATATATATATACATATACAGTTTAGTTTATGATTCAGCCTTGGGTAAGACTTTTATAGTCTATGGCTATGACGCCCATAATGCTAAATGGGACCAAATGTTAAAAGGGGACCCAATTATCCCAGTGGTGGCCACCGGAGCTAACGGAGCCGCAGGGGGCTAGCTCCAGCCGGCGTCCCGGCGGCCGGAGCTAGCCCCCTGCGGCTCCGTTAGCGTCCCGGCGGCGGAGTCCGGCGTTATAACTGGAGATCAAGGAATGCAGCGAAACGCGGACTTGGTTCACCTGCAGCTCGCGGACTTGGTTCGCCTGCAGCTCGCTGCAGTATTAGCTAAATAAATTATGTTGAACAAGGCTTATTAAGCTGAACATCGCCACAATTGTTCTGCTATGTATCGGTACTTATTTTATTTTATTAACGTGTGAATGACAAGCATTAAGAATAACAAAAAATAGCTAATTCTCTTGCAGATTGTCTCATTTGATTATGAATGTAACGTTTATATAGTGGAACTACACTGTTTTATCAAAACCAAAGTGCCACGCAGTAACTTGGTATGCATGTATTTCATGTTAGCTTAGCTTTTTAGCTTGAGCTAGCTCTGTTACTTCCAGCTCGGTGGCATGCATGACGTCCACTTTAGTGGACAGGTGATTAATCATAATTTCCTGCAAACATAAAATCAATACTTTGACAATTTATGAATTATATGATTCCTTAGTTGTTACTTGATGTCACCAACATTGTTATACTTGCAGGGGGCGCCTTCCATAAAAGGATTGGCAAGATATCGACGAGTGATTCGGTCCATCTGGCTTTCTGTCGTCCATCTTGGTTTAGAGAAATGTATCATGCACTTACACTGACTTTCCACTGAGTAGCAGTGTATGATGATGATGCAATAGGGTCCTATGTAGTGGCTGATGTGCCATCTATGCCATCAAAACCCATGCATATACAAGAAAACACCTTTTGAATAGCTGTCCACTGTAGTGACCCTTACGCAAAGAAAATATATTTCCCCATATATTAACTGTCAATATATTGCATTATTTTGTTTTCTGATTTACTGGTTAATTGAAAAGATTTAATAAAGGAAATCTTGCTGTTGGCTACACCAAGTGATACTGATTAATAATCAACATGAAAAACATATTTATTCATATCTACAAAATATATTGAAAATATATTGAAGATATATAGAATAATATATTGTGTTAATATATTACAATATATATATATATTGAATAATATATTGTGATAATATATTGTAATATATGGGATAATACATCAGTAATTGCCGCTTTCCATATATTGAGTAATATATGTAAATATATATAATATATTGGTTGTGTATATATGTGAACATACATTTTACTATATATTAACATTTATATGGGGACATGTACTATATATATTCACAAATATATGGGGACATGTATGCTCTATATATTCAGATTTATATGGGGACATGTATGCAGAATATATTCACAATTATATGGGGACATGTACTATATATATATGCACAAATATATGGGGACATGTATGTACTATATATTCAGATTTATATGGGGACATGTATGTAGAATATATTCACAATTATATGGGGACATGTACTATATATATTCACAAATATATGGGGACATGTATGCTCTATATATACAGATTTATATGGGGACATGTATGCAGAATATATTCACAATTATATGGGGACATGTACTATATATATATTCACAATTATATGGGGATATGTATGCGCTATATATTCACAATTATATGGGGACATGTATGCACTATATATATTCAGATTTATAAAAGACCATGTACGTACCATATATTCTGAACATGAGTGCAATATATGTTCACAATGAGGAGAAATGCATGTTCTGATAAAAAAAATCTTTCATTTCATTTCAAACCTTTATTTATGCAGGTGAATCCCATTGAGATCATTGATCTCTTTTTCAAGGGTGACCTACTGCAAGTAGGTTCCACATGAATACATATAAACATAACAGAAAAACAAAAAATGACATCATACAGCATATTTAGTGACTACAGTTTACATAGCTAGTAACATTTACAGGTTCCAACAGTTTCCGATTGGATAGTATCTATCCTTGCTTTAAAAACATTTAGCGGAACCAAATTGCTCAGACTGTTCCAAGTTAGCGGAGCTGCGCATCTAAATGCTATCTTCCCTAAGACAGTCCTAGCAGTTGGCACATTTAATAAAACCACAGCATTCGATCTCAGGCAGTAGCCACTTACAATTCGCCGTGAGATCAGGGAGCAGATGTAGGAAGGAAGTTTCCCTAACATGGCTTTGTATATAAAAATGTACCAGTGACTGAGCCTCCGTACAGTTAGTGAAGGCAAACCTGCCCTTGCATACAGGGTACAGTGATGGGTTAATACTTTACAGTTTGTCACAAATCTCAGTGCACTGTGATAGGCGGCATCTAACTTGACCAGGCAATTGGCAGGTGCATTCATATAAATCAGATCACCATAGTCCAGTACAGGTAAAAAGGTCACAGTGACTAGCCTTTTCCTGGCCTCAAGTGAGAAACAGGACTTGTTCCTGGAAAAGAAACCTAGCCTAACCCTCAGTTTTTTAAGCAGGTTATTGACATGAAGTTTAAAAGTGAGACAATCATCAAGCCAGATACCAAGGTATTTGTAACAGGTAACCACTTCAAGTTTTATTCCTTGTGTAATTAAAATATCTAAAACAGGCTCTGGTGTCTTTTTAGCTTTTGAAAAGAGCATTACCTTGGTTTTATCAACATTTAAAAGAAGCTTAAGCGCTGAGAGCTCAGTCTGAATAATGAGAAGCTTAATTTGTTTTTTTCTATCAATGTGTAACAGTTATCAAAATACTCATTAAAAGAAGGACAAGGAACGAATAAAAGAAAAGGCCTATAAACAACACATTATGTCATGACTCAAGAACATTTTTATGTAATTATGTAATAAAACCCACATTTTGTAATAATCTGCTGCATTCTGTAACAGCCTGAACGCAATATAAAATAAATGTCCCTGCATTTTGTAATAAATTATTACATTTTGCAATGGTTATTACAAAATGCGTGAGTTGCCCTTTTAAAAAACTGTAATATTCATTATGTAACCATAACCAAACTGTAAATATATCCCAAAATTGATGTTGATATACATGTTGGCTAATGAATATGGTAACACTTGATCTAGTTTTGGCCAATGAAAGATATTCTACTGAAGTATTTTTAAATTATGAGTAAGGATGATTCATGGTTGAATAAATAAATAAACAGTTGTAATGTTATTGTTTGCAACTCATTTTGTAATAACCACAGCAATATGTAATAATATATTTCAAAATGTGGCGACATGTATTACATATTTGCATTGAACTTGTTTACTACATAATGGGCAAATTATTACAAAAGCAGGTGTTATTACATAATGAAGGGAAAATGTATTACATTTTGTATAGGTATAGTTAATAAATGATGCATTGTTATTTCATACAGGGCCAAAAAGAGCAGTCTGTTATCCTATTTAACAATCTTGTTTTTTGTTTCACCTGGTGACAACTTTAAACATGAGCTGATCACTCATTAAAACAAGGTCCGGAACAGGGCCAAACAGTCTTGTACCCTATTTGATCGTCAATCTTGTTTTTTTCGTGCCTTTACTCACAAATTCTTGTGTTAATGGATGTTCTTATATCTGATGTCTTGGTCCCTGGATGGTGGTTTACTACAGCATCTGTGGAACAGAACAATTACAAATAATTAGAAGTTCACAAAAGACAGCAGGAATTATAACAATATCCATAATATCTATATTAAAGCATGGGCTGGCTTGGTGAATAATGTGGGAATACAAATAGTGGAAGAATAGGCTTTGTACATTTTCCTCTGAGTGTGGCGCTACTGGTTGGTATATTTTATGGAATTTGGACCAAGCATCTGCATCTGTAACAGTTCTGTTTAAAACTTTTTTAAATGTAATTGCATTCATCTTTAAAGGTGGGGTAGGTAAGTTTGAGAAACCGGCTCGAGATACACTTTGTGTTATATTCCATGGAATGCTCTTAACATCCCGATAGCAATGAATATCTGAAGTGCTTTGACAAAAAAATCCATAAAAAAATATCATCTGTGGAAGCCGTGGTACTGTAAAAAGCACATCCAATCATTTTAGCCGGCCCGGCTGAAATGACTGGATGGCCTACCTGCCTGTCAGCCTTCCATCTGTGCACAAACTTATCTCGTGCCCTCATTGGTCATGTGCGCGTTCGTGTGTGTTGGAGGAGGGGCTCTGTGAGGAAGTGGCAGATTTTTTCCGGCTGTGTATTTTCAAATTCTAGCGCACTCGAGCTGGTTTCTCCAAAATTACCTACCCCACCTTTAAAAGACTACTTTTATTGAATGAGAGTTTTACCTAGCACAATGAGCCTGGGGTGGTGGGAAGGGAGAACTGGGCCTCGGCATCGGCATCGGCAGGAGTGGTAGTCGCCTATGAGTATTAGAATTTAGATGAACAAAGGCATAGAAAAACCCTGAAATATGTACTGACACAAAGCTACAACCCTCGATTTTGTAAGTAGTAGTAGTAAATACATACGTATATACAATATACAACAATACGCATAATGCAATTAGCAGTACCAGTAATAAAATAACTGAATAAATAGTAGTAGAACCTTTATTTAGCCAGGAAAATCAATTAAGAACAAATTCTTATTACAATGATGACCTGACAGGAGGCAAAAGGCGTCCTGAGGGGATGGGGTTTGGGAGGAAAAAAATAAAAAGACAGACTCCGGGCACTACAGAACCCAGGAGACAACACAATGACACAGAGCAGAGATGACAGGCATAGCAGTTAAACATATAAAATCTCTAAAACAATATTGCTGTGGTTCAATCTGTCATTAAAATAATATAGAACATTCATCCATTCAATCCTTCATGGCAAGGATAACTAAGCTGAATAGTGAATAAAGTGATATGTGAAAAGTAAAATGACAGTGAAATTAAATGACAGTGCGTTCCTTACCACTGCGATCTGGCTCCTCTGTCCTCGTATATTTTGGGTCTGATTCCTCACTACTGATGTCTGCCTCTGCATGGGCCCTCTCTCCTTATTTATTCTGTCTCAGTCACCACTGCTATCTGGCTCCTCTGTCCTCTTGACTTGTGGTTCTGCAGGCTTAGTTCGACCTATGAATTTCAACAATGCTCCTGTAAAATATATAGATATATAGTATTATGGGTCAACATTAAAATAACATACACTGGAGAGCAAAATGTGAAATGCCATTGACTGTAGGCTACATATTATCCACACAATTGTCAGCAGGGGCAATAACAACTAAAATGTGAACTAACTTGAATGCATTAGTCCACAACACATAGCCTAACGTAGAGTAGAGAATGAATGAATGGTTTCTGCAAAATACACAGAAATAGAAATAAGGTTCAAATTACAATAACTAACCAGAGATGGTTATTAATAATAAGCAACAGCAATACTAATTGTTGCTAAAACACATTAGACACGTTGCAAACACACGGCTAATAAAAGCTAAGTTAGCATCTCATCCACACACTATCATAGCTTAACTTAGCTAACTAGCTAGCATTAGCTCAATTCCTGAACAACATAGAAACTAAAAACGGGACATCAAGACTCATTAACACACTGACTGAGCAGGACACTATGCATACAATCTTATAACATTACCAACACTAAAGATCTGCATATATGCTCACATTCTTCACGAACGCATTCTCTCTGTGACGATGGTAATTATGCATGTGACGATGCGCAATAATGTCCTGAACGCACATGTGTAACCAGCTCGAAGACCCGTAGCTGAATTACTTTAGCTGTCCCTAAATGTGCCTGACTAAAACACGAACGATATAATGCAGATCAAGGAGAACAAGGGGAATTTACAAGACATAGACTAACTGTGGTTACATTACTTAACTAGCTCATCGTCGTCACCAGTCAGAAAATGTCCGTTAGCCGTGGGGCTAGTTTTCGCTATGTTAAACTCCATTGACTTATGCTAAAATGTTAGCGATCTAAAGGTCCGCTATTTTTGGCTGTTTTGGGTCGACTTCAGTTGACTGTAAAATCGAAAATCTTCGAAATTGAATGTTCACAAAGCTGCGGACCGGTTATACACTCATACACGAGGGAACTAACATAGCTAATTTAACTAACGTTAGCTAATGTAGCTGGTGTAGTGCCGAGAGACGGGACATACGGATTAAGCAACTAGACTACTTATAGTGTACATGCAGAATTATTTCAATTTAAAATAGTTTTAAATGCTCACACACATACCTGACTCTGGTGCTGTATTTTCCTCTCGTTTCTTTTTAATTTTCCGTTTCGAAGCACCTGATGAATGCTTTCTCTTTGACACTCAGCGACAGAATCAACAGACAGAGGCAGCAACGCAGATTTGAATCTGCCAATCAGATCAATCTATTGCTGGAGAGGGGGGGGGGGCTCCCCGAAATCAGCCAGAAGTGGCGCATTCGAATACTGTTTGGGCTGTCTGCCGTGGATGGGCTGCGTTCCACTCCAAATAGCCGGTCGGCCGTAATATATGCATAGATATATATGCGTGCATATATTCATATATATATACGTGCATATATGCATATATATATATTTATATATATATATATATATGAATATATATATGCGTGCATATATGCACGCATATATGAATATATATATGCGTGCATATATGCATATATATATGCGTGCATATATGTGTGTGTCTATATATATTTATAAACTGTATATTATTTTCCATCATTCAATGGACAATTTGTACTTTTTTTATATGTAGGCTACCATCAAACATATGTTCATATATAAAGTGGGTAACTATACAAAACGAAGTGAGATAACTGTTTATGAATATCTGTTCAATTTTATGTAAACTCATGAAAGATAAATGAGTGTTTCAATAAAACTATTACATATAAATGTATAGTGCAGTTTTTGTTTTCATTGCAATATATTTTTTTTATATGTATCAATATATAGCCATACATGGTCCATGCATATATTGCAATATATTTAAAAATATAAGGACTACTTTCCCATATATGGAAATGTATGATCCAATATATTGTATTATATTTACCAATATATTACAATATATTTTTGTTTCATAAGGGGACCTCTATGCGTGAAAGGGTTAAAACAATATATCCAGCCATGCTAGCTGCTCTGTGAAGCTTAGCTGGACTACATTCTAACATCAGCATGCTAATGTTCTTACAGGAACACTGTTAACATGTTAAAGTTAAGTAGAAATAATGTTAGCCATCATCTTAGCTTAGTATTGTTGTAGCGGAAAAAACAGAACAGATCTCAATTCAAGGCCAAGAGACCTGGAGGAACTAAAACTAGAAAGAGAAGAGAACAGGGACACATCAGAAGAAGGGTTAGTAGGGAAAAATGTCATCTCTCTGCTTTGATTTTAGTGTTGTTGAAGCTGTTGGACTTGTTGTACAGTCCATTGTGTTTAGGGAAGATGATAAAAAAGGATTGTGTTTAGAATAAGTTAAAAGAGTGGAGAAATAAAGCTGATTTCAATATTTTAGAGAAGAGGGGTATTAGTAAAAAAGATATAGGAGAAAACATAGAGCATTTTATTTTCAGTCTTCTAATGGAAATGTTGCTTTTGTGTCTATGACAAGTTCTTTATACCCCATTTTCAGCCAAAATGCAATTTGGATTCTGTTAAACTGCAATGGGCATATCTGCAATATCCCCCATCATATTGTCCATGACCCTGCTGCAGATCCTCCTCAAAGCAGAAAAAAAACCAAGTGAAAAATAAGAAGAAGCAGAGGGGCTTTGAAATTTGAGTAGGTGTTACCGCAGAGATGGGAGGTTGTGACAGGATTGTGTGGTGATTCTAGTCCCGTCAAGCTCACTAATGTGGAGGTAATGCCACCGGCAGGCTGCAGTAAGACGGTGATAATGAAAAACACCGGGGAAGACAATATCAAATGGCTCCTCTACATCCTACAGTGAAGATTAGTCGACACAAAAGTAGTGTGGCAGAGGCAGAGCAGGCTTTAGTGCTGCTGATTGAGTCTCTTGTCAAGGGCTCCATGCTTGCAGCAAGAAAAGTTACTGTGACTGACGTCCTATATACAGTCTATTTCACACACACACACACACACACACACACGCACACACCACACACGCACGCACGCACGCACGCACGCACGCACGCACGCACGCACCTACGCACGCACGCACGCACGCACGCACGCACGCACCTACGCACGCACGCACGCACGCACGCACACACACACACGGACGCACGCACACATAGAGTTTGCATTGGCTCTCTGTCTGTTTTCTATTGATACTGTATATACTGTATACTCAATTCAGACTTCCTTCTTACACGTGTTCATTTTCGTTTCCTTGTGAGTGTTGCATAGCAATTCATCTTTTGTTGCAAGAATTATTATTTATGGACACATAAAGTTTCAGTTTTTTCTACAACGAAGCCATATTCATGATCATCATCACTTACCTGAAAATGTCGGCATATTGTAAATTAGCTGGTTTGTTCAACAGGGGACAAGGTAAGCAGTAAAACAAAACACAGGTTTATGATTTTGTTACAAAGAAATTTGAAATCACACAAGCAATATGCGGAGAGCTTTCATACACTTAGACTGCAACTATAGTTTCACCATAAAATATGGTAAATACTTGGTTTTATTTTCAGAGATGTTGTAATGCTGGAACTTCTTCAACCACTCAGAAACAATGGTCATGAATAGAGTTTCATGTTTAAATGTATTTCCAATGCTGTGGGCATAAAAAAAGCCACATACCTATATCTTTTTTTTCTTTTTTTAGCAACTCTAGCGGCCATGTTGTTCGTTTGGTCTGTCCACCACATTGGTATGACTAACCATTGGATGGATCTTCACGCCTTGTCTCCAGTTGAAGAATCACAATGATTGCCCCTCTAAGTCCATCATGAGGTTGAAAAATAGATTCTTTATTTTGTAAAATGCCTCAACAATTTTAAGAGGAGCTGCCATGAAATTTGGTACAGACATTTATGGTCCCCTGGGGATGAATTATAATAACTTTGATGCTCTCTTAACTCCTATTTGCGCCAATATCAGGTCAAAATGTATAATGCAAAACTAATGACGATCCCATAAGACTTAACTGTAGTTAGTATTTCGTTTTAATCTAAAAAAACTTAGTTGGTAAAATAGTGCATTTTGTAAACATTGTACCTGCTATAACATTAGCATTGTAGCATTTAGCCAAAATGAACTTTATGCAGCTTCAAAGAGACAGTAGCATGACTGCAGACTATAGATTGTTATTCTTAGCCCATGAAATTCATCATCAACAACATTTGTACCCTGCTCCAAATCAAATAGGCCTCTAAATTATTGTATTTAGCAAATAATCCCTTTTAAGCCTCACAGCCTGCTTTCTATAGTAAACCACATAGGTGATCTAATTCACTATGTTAATGTGCCATGTATGCTACTGATTGTTGTACCCATTTGCAATAGACTGGTACCTGAGTGTAAGCATAACCTACATACTGCAATTTTTGTACATCCTAAATCATAAATGTGTTTATTGCCTCCATACTGTAATCTCTCTAACACAGGCTCAAGTATTGTAATTAAACGCTGTCACAATCAGAGGGACACAGTCCTCTCCCTTGCCCCGTTATTATTCAGTGAGCTCATGAAACTGAATGTCCTTTATGCAACAGCTCATTTAAAGGCCAATCTGGTGATTCATGCAGGGAAATGAAAAAAAAGACGTTTGAATCCGAAGAGCATAATTTAACACACCAATGTCTTCTGTCTCTTTCTTCCTTCCTCTCTGTACCTTGCGCTTCCTACTCTTATTTAGCTTCGTTCTCTTTCACCTACCTCTTTCTTGTCTCATTTGTCATCTCTCTCAATTCCTCACATGCACACTATCTCTCTCCTTCCTTTCAACACCATCTGATTTTCTCCCTCCCTCAATTAATCCACAGCTTCACCTTTTTGTGTCTGTCTGTCTCTCTTGTAAACTCATTGCTTCATGAGGCTAATCTTGTTAGCACCAAATGCACCATGTTCCGCTAGCTGCTTTTAATTGCTGTTGTGTTATTAATGAGTAGCGAGCGAGGAAATCGCTCTTAATTAGCTTGTCTCATTCGGCAGGCATCTCGAGTGCAGCGGTGGCGACGGCGCTCAGGCACAAACACACTGGGGATAATTAAAGCACTTCACTTGTCGGAGTATTTATCTAAACCAAAGAGCAACAAGCCGTTCCCGCAATTAGCCTTGTCATTCATTAGCAGCAGAGTGCCATTGATTTGACTTGTCATTTTGCCACCACTGACACTCATTCATTCAGCGCCGCTGTGGTACAAGTGTGCTTAACTGATTCAGGTGGCATTGAATCACTGCACCATTTTTTTGTTTGTTTTGCTGAGTCACTGACTATATTACTGAACACTGAAAAAACTGAAACGTTGACTTTAATTACATGTATTATGCCAACAGATTTCACATGACTGTATTAGGTTAGTTAAAAGCAATAACATTAAGCTAACATAAAAAACATTAGGTTCAACTTATTATTATTGCTTTCAACTAACCTAATAAAGTTATGGGAAATTTGTTGACATAATCCATTTAGTCAACAAGTCAACGCTTCAGTTTTTTCAGTGTATTCATAATATCACTTGACTTTCCTTTAAGTATAATTAGGCTTACAGTAGGTGCCTACCTGTTTGATGATGAACTTTGCAATGAAAAAAGAAAAGCAAAATGGATCAAACACCATGTGATATCGCAATGGGGTTCATGGGGTTCAAGACCCCTGACATATCTCGTTAACATTTTCTATTTCGCACAGTTTACTGATTACATTCATATTTATTCTTCAGGCTCTTCTTTCAGTTAGTCTCTTCATCAATGGACTGTCTTAATGCTTACTTTGTTTAAAGCTTCTACCTTTCCTGCATTCATCAGCTGACTGAAGGCACATTTTTTAAATTCAACCAATTTAGATTCTGGCCCAACCTTCTGAAGAAGACCTACAATATCTGGTCTTGATAAGGAAAAAAGACAAGGTAATACCTGTCTAATAATTATATTTTTAGCCATTTATTTCAACCTGTGCATGACACAGTTAAATGTGTATTCTATTTATTGATATGCAGCAAAATGAAAATCAAACATTAACCAAGTAATTGCAGGCTGTCTTAATTGGTCTTACATTGACCAAATGATATATCTAAGTGTAAAATCTTCCAGTTCCCACTTACAGATTGTAGCTTTGCTATAAACTCAGTCATGTCAATCCCTGTTTGGCTTCTTGAGGACAAATCCACTCTTCATTGTGTTTTTGGTGCACAATGTGTATGTCAGTGTGAGTGAGCACACCTGTCTTTGTCTGTGACCCCGACATGTTAATGTACGATGAGAGACCAGACAGTGCATTCACATAAATTTAATTTTCACCTTCAGCTCAGTGACATGAGGGGGGGCAGGACTAATTACTGCCTGGGGATTTATGTTAATGTGTGTGTGAGTGTGTGTGTGTGTTTGCCTTGCTGTCTCTTTGCCAACGTAAACACTGTAGTGAATATGTAATGCACCTGTTTATCTGTGTGTGTCTGTCAGTGTTTGATAACAGAATGTCAGAAAAGACACAGGAGTTAACGAGGCCCGTTTTTGTCACCAGGAGTGGGTTGCACACAGCTCTGTGGGCATTATTTCTGTGTGTAATCATGATTGATGTGTAATCTGTGCAGCCATAATGCAGTATCCGAGAGGCAACCACCGTCGGTAAACCATAAATCAACTCGTCAAACATACAGTAGTAGACAATTCTGAAAACCCCAAATACAGCCTTCATCAGAGCGCAGGGTATCAGCTCATCTTAAACAACCATCACCATCTTGATGTCTGATGTGTATGATAAGAGTAATTACACTTTGATAATAATGCATTTGCCATGATGCAAATAGCAGATCAATTTATTTAACAAAGTAATGTCATCCTGAATATCATCCTGACTTACGTGTGTACATCATTCATATTATTTTGTCTTATGATTCTACTTCTATGAAAGGATATTGAGATCCTTTAATTTAACCCGAGTGTTTCCACAAATACATGATGAAAGGAACACCTTTTAGTAAGCGAGCTGATCCAATTCCTTCACTTCTTGTAAGAACAATCTGACATCATTTCTTGTGTTTGCATTTCAGAATAAAGCGAGAGAAAAACTGTCAGGGGTAAAACTTTTTGTTCTGTGTAATCTCATTTGATGTAGTGCTGCAGTGTTTCCTCTGTCTCTGCACGCTCCTGTCCTCAGCAGGCAGGCTCATAAATTGGACAGCTAAGCCTTTCATAAAGTTTAATAAAACGTTGTTTGGTGGCTCAGGGGAGCTGGTATTAGTGACGAGAGCCGCTACTGCCATTCCACCAAATCATATCATCATAATGAGGCTGTACCATGGGAGTAAGATACCTCCCTTACCACCCACACATCTACCCACCTCCCCTCCAGCCCCCTTTGTTTTCTTTATCATTCCTCTGACACAATTCGATGTCTTCACTTCAAAGCACTTTTCCAGTGGGAATATGGGGATAGCGTAGTTTAAACGCTGCGGCCAGCTTGGACAGGCTAGGGTTATTTCTCATTTAGTAAAGATCACAGACGCTGTAAATGCTCCTGCGGCATGCCGTGAATGCCAAAAGCGTTATGATTGGCAGCTTGACGGCAGCGGCAGCATTTGCATGGCATTTAGCTGGGCGGGCGATGGCCACCCCTAACACCAAGGTGGGTAAATAAGATGACTTCTCTGTTCACACAATGTACACACGCACCAACACACAGCACTCACGCATGGAATTGCACTCTTCAACAACCCCCAACTATCTTGGCCTGCCAAACCTGGAGCCACTCATAATTGTGTGGCATTTACGCAGAGGGAAGGGACATCTAGTCGTGTGGGCGAGAGGACCGCTGACAAAATTGAGCTCTCAGTTCAGCATTTGAGTTATTTGAGGATAATTAGTGCAGTTGAAATCACCCTGAACTTGAAGTGGACTGATAATATTAAGTTTAGATGCATTGTACATTTCGATATTAATACAATCGCCTCGGGCTGTTTCATGTTCTATTTGCAGATAATCCTGAAAAACACCAGGAAATTATATAGTTATAGCTGCTGTAATCAACCATTGGTAAAATCAACATGTGTAAATGGTTGCTTTAAGTGTTTAGTCTCTCTGCAACTCCTTTTAGATCTATGCATTTGAGTGTTTTTCAGCTTGTTTTGGTTTTTGCAGCCCTATTGTTTTGTTTCATTCTTAGCACTCTCATCTGCTTCTTTTCTACCAGCAGAAGTCAGCTCTACTACCAATTGAACCCTTCCTGCTGCTCGGCACAATAAAGTAGCAAACACAGGTAACGCTTAGATTGTGAACATGATGGAGCATTCTGCAGCTAAATGGATAGACATTTTGGTTGGAGATGGGAACCCTAGATTAGCAAAAACTGCCTACCTCCGGTGGAATCAGTCAAATCTATTTGGGCTTTTAACCTCTTTTGTATTATCAGGCTCCGATAACAACCTCAACAGTCCAATGATACAAGTGCTGTTTAGACAGTTGCTTCCCCTGGACAGGATGAGCAAAGCAGGCAAACAGCTGGTTGCATAAGCTCAAAGCTGGCTGGGGGCAGAGTGCACAGAGCCTCTATTCAGTGAATTCAAAAGTAGTGAGGGAAAAGAGATTCTCAGTCAACGTTCCAAAGTGAGTAAATGTGTTCTACGGTGACCAGTGCAGTGCAGAATGAGAGTGATGAAATAGCCCTGCATACACCATCATGCCTATATGGCTGATGACGGTGCTTTAGTTATACTGATTTAAAAAAATGGATAAAGCCATCAGTGTTTATAAAAGATGTTTGTAATTTAGACTTTCGATTTCATACTTTCATTCTTCTGAAAGGAGTAGCTGAGTAGCTTTTGTGTTTAGCCTCTTTGCCACATGAGCAATTACTGGCATTCAGTTAAAACTATGTTTACTGTTTTTAAAAAGTTATTTTTGATCAAGATATAGAAATGTTTTGTATCCCATTCTTTTTGGTAATATTGAAGCTTATCTTAAGTTTGTTGTATTAATGAGGAAAACATATCTGTACCCAAAATGTTTTTACTCATGCATTTATAGTACAACAGTTAACCACTTCAGGCTACTTGATCTGCTATGTTTGTAGTTCCAGCTCTTGTGTGATGACATACTTCTTTATAGAAATAGTTTAATGTTTTTTTTGTTTACCCTTCATAATTGTGTACAGTGTGTATGGGGGTTGGCAAATGTAGACCTGGTTGCAGTTGTTTTAATGGTGGCAAAAATGATTCAATTTAATTCCGAGGCGCCTCTGAATCCCTATGAATTACAATCTTTGCATATGTTTCCACAGCTCTTCCTATTCCCAGAGCAGGAGATCTGTTTATGTGCCAGAAGTCAGATTAACCTCTCCAAATCATGTTATTTTCTAATATTTTATCCAGCGGCAGAGCAATCACACGCTCACATTTACACACCGTCCTTCAACTTTTATTCACCTGAAATGATTGTGAAATGACATTACGGGTGACAGCCAGGCAATAACAAAAGTACAAAAACTTCTTTGAAAACAATAAATCAATAAGCCTCGCCAACATATCCTGTTATATTCCCGACTCCTTGACACCTGAAGCTCATTAAACACAGCCTAACGTCAACTTAGAGGAAGGAGAGTACACAGAGGCTCGCCTTTTCACAGCCTATCACAATAAGAGCTACTGAGCAACCTTGATATATTGTATATACTAGAAATAAATATGATTGTCCTTTAATCTGATTTTATTATACTGGGGACTCCCGTTGGCAAATCTACTGAGGGCTGTAATCTTATTGCAGAGAGCGCAGTGTGTTTCATCTCCCCTTCTTGATGGTGTTTTATCATGTCAGGACTATTATTGTTCCTATTGGTGTTCCCGCATTTATATGCGCTGGTGTATCAAATGTAATAAATTGAGTTATTGCACATTCTTGAGCGACTGTCTCTGTTTGCATATGTATGTGTGCACCCTGAGGTCCCTCCAGCTTGAACGTGGGTGCTAATTTTGTACCTCAGTGTGTCGGGTGCTCTGTTTATGAACAAGGCATATTGACCAAATTTGTGCCATTGGTCCCCCCTCTCTCTCTCTCTCTGTTCTCGTTTTCCCTCTGTCTCTCCTCTGTGTCCGCCTGCCGGGGCATATTTTGAGTCTGCATGGCTGGAGAAACAGGTGCACTCATACTGAACTAAACGCCATACGCATCATTGAGCAGCATTACCAACCTCTCCCCACTCATCACTCTCACAGGATGCTGTGTGTGTGTGTGTGTGTGTGTGTGTGTGTGTGTGTGTGTGTGTGTGTGTGTGTGTGTGTGTGTGTGTGTGTGTGTGTGTGTGTGTGTGTGTGTGTGTGTGTGTGTGTGTGTGTGTGTGTGTGTGTGTGTGTGTGTCGGTATATGTGTGTGCATGTGTAGTGTAGAGGGCTCTGTTAACAAGAAAGGTCTAATAAATCAACCTCTGTGTCCACAGCCTCCTTCTTTCCTTTGCTCTTACCTATTCCCCCATTACCCCTTCCTTCCTCTCACTCGCCTTTTTGCCCCTTCTTTCTCTCCTTCTCTATCATTCTTTCCATTTTTCTCTTTTATGTCTTGTAATTCTTCTTCTAAAGCTCAGGGGGTGGTGTTGGAGGCATTACAGTATATGCCTCCTGGTAGCTGTCTGGGAGCAGATCAGAGTAACATGCCCAGATAAACTTTCTGTCGTCGTTGGTGTGTGTGTGTGTGTGTGTGTGTGTGTGTGTGTGTGTGTGTGTGTGGTGTGTGTGTGTGGTGTGTGTGTGTGTGTGTGTGTGTGTGTGTGTGTGTGTGTGTGTGTGTGTGTGTGTGTGTGTGTGTGTGTGTGTGTGTGTGTGTGTGTGTGTGTGTGTGTGTGCGCGCGCGTGTGTGTGCTGATGGCAATGCATAGTGTTGTCCAAGTGATTGTAAGCTTTTCTAACAGTGTGTATTTATGTGCATGCATGTATCTCAGGTATTGTATAATGTGCAGTGTGTGTGTGTGTGTGTGTGTGTGTGTGTGTGTGTGTGTGTGTGTGTGTGTGTGTGTGTGTGTCTGTGTGTGTGTGTGTGTCTGTGTGTGTGTGTGTGTGTGTGTGTGTGTGTGTGTGTGTGTGTGTGTGTGTGTGTGTGTGTGTGCGTGCACTACAGAAAATGAATGCCGTTTCTGGCCAGTACTGATCTCCCTGTCCTGCTGAATGGTGGCTGATTGAGACACATGGACTGCCTTTGTGCCCTGATCTAGTTGCCATTGATTACCTATCAGGGTTTTTGATTGCATCCTGGAAGTAATTCTTTTAAATAGGCCCTAATGGCCTCCAATCTGGGCTGATGACGACCTCAGAGAGTCCAGTCACAGATCCATTTAGGCCCTTTCAGACCCCTGCACGTACACTCTGAAACTCCCGTTCATTGCTCACATCCCCCCCTCCACCTCCACCAGCACCACCACTCCTATACCCCTTTGCCTTGTTTCGTGTCAGCGCCACATCTCCACTCTCTTTACTGCAAACATAGAGTGACAATCTGCCTTAAACTTTGATAAAGAGATCTTACACATCCTTTATAGCAAAGACAGGTCTTGGCAGAGATTAGAGAAGCTGATGATGGCAGCAGGTGAGCAATGTCATTGAGAGTGAAAGTGAGATAAAGGCTAAGGGACACACAAATTGAGCTAATCCTGCTTTTAACTGACAAAAGATGAAGTAAGAGGTAGAAAGTCTAGATTTAGATACCTGCAAAAAGAGGAGGGAAACGAAGCAGAGGGGAAAGAGGAGGCATGACAGATCTGTTAGGGATAACGGAGAGAGAGGAGGGAGAAGGGTGAGGGGGGGGGGGCGTCAGTATGTCAGCCTGTGTTATTATAGTCTGAGGGTTGGATGGAGGCATGAGAAGGAGGAACAAGAGGGGGGGTTGCAGCAGACAGGAAGAGGGCTCGCCGTCTAATCCTCCAATTTTCTTACATTACTGCTCCCCCTCCTTCTCTCCACCTCCTTCTTTCCGCCACGAACCTCCCTCCCTCCCTCCCTCCCTCCCTCCCTGCTGCCAGGCCTGTCGACAAATGAAACGGGAGATAGCGGCAGCTTCACAGAGATTGACTTGGAAGGAGTAAAACACACACAAAAAAGAGATGAGACAGACACCTCCTGCACCTCTAACAACATGTACAGAGAAAACCCCAGTGGCTCCATCATCTGTTGTTCTGTGTTGGACAGAGAAAAGACTGTGTGGGTTCCTACATAAGCTATATGCTTCCTGTAAACATTCTCCGACTTCAGTCATACAGTAAACCCTGTCTACATGCACAGGAGAATGTAAATGCACCTACAGATTTGCAAAAAACTGCAGCTGTCTTGTTGTAAAAGCTGCCCTGAGCGTGATCAATAACTTCCTGCTGAGGAGGAGAAAAACCTGATGACAGAATATTAAATTAAAGAGATTGTTTTACGCCGGGAATGTATTAACGGCTCACTTAGCAGAATTACGAAGCAATGATGACAAACAAGGTTCCTTTGCCAGGCAATGCTGCTTGTTAATATGCTGAACCTTGTTCATTTATTGATATATATAAATTCCCCCCCAGGATTGGTTCATTTTTTAAATCCAGACTTATACTGTACCTGGTTGGTCTGGCATTGATTTGATAAATGGCTGCTGTTGATAAATATGGGCTTCAGTATTGGAAATGAAGTGAAGTTTTTACGGGAATTAAACTCACAAATTCTAAATAATGTCCCTACAATTTATTGTCCATTTCCTCAGACTATAACAATCAAATGCAACAGTGCAAGGCATCAAACCTGAATGTTGTTTGTCTCTCTAATAATGTAGCTGATAACACCCTAAATTGGCTCATTCTTGACCTTTGCCACTCTTGTCTCTAATTTCCAACAAACAAGTCCCCATGATTTGGTAAATCTACTGCAAAATAAAAGTTAACACAATATTTATACTTCCCTCTTCACCACAATTGAGTGATTTCCATTTCCCCGCCCCCTTGATTGATTTGCATTCCAATCACTTCTCATTGGGTGAGGCAGACCCTGACTGAGTGGGACTAATTTGCCATGCTAATGAGATGGCTCCGACAAACAGAGCCAGCTGGAGACCAGAGTAAATGATCCTGTCATCAGTCAAGAACACAAACATGGCTAACAGCTAATTAGCCCGCGGCAGTTTGTAGAGGTGACATTCTATCTGATCTGTGCTGCAGCGAAAGAGAGGAAGAAAGAAGAGAGAGGGGGAACAATAAAAGAGGGAGGAAAGGGGAGGATGAAAGTGTAGCTTGGTGACATTTTTTTTGTATTCACAAACACTCGTGTGGCATGATAGGTAAAACACAAATACACAAACACATACAAACATGGACATCTTCTGTATACCTTCCCCTTTTCGATTGCTTTGTGCCATGCAATGCGGATCAGAGCTAGCATGTGCCATCAGAATGAGGGGAGAAAATATGCTAAGCAGACAATCAGAGGTGTACCCCCTGGTGCTAAACAGCCAATCATGGCTGTCCCAGTGTGTGTCACCAGCCAGCAGGAGGCAGAATTAGTCCTGGTTAGCAGCCAGATCCCTGCAGAGTGGCTGATTAGTCTTTTAGACTGAAGAGGAGACAGAATGTTTAATGTCTGACTGCATATCCGAGAATCTTATGCACAGCAGACAAAGGCAAGGACTTTTTATATTGAAAAGTTAGCAGCCTTGTTGTGGCCTTGTGAATGTGATACATTATACTGAACTATACTGCCATGTCCAAAAATGGGCTAAGAAGTGGTTCGTCATCATAAGGCGCTTTCAGACCGAAGTACTTTTCCCTGGAATAGTTCCGATATTTCCTGGGATTTTGCGTTCACACCAAAAAGATCTGGAACTAGAACTTTTTTTTGCGAACCTTTTCACCCCTTTTTAGTCCTTGCTAGAGAGCAGGGACTTTCCTGGGGAGAAAAAGGTTCCAATTTCTGATTGGCTGGGCAAATTGCAACCACGCCCCGTAAAACTCTGAAAAGTTTTTGTGAAGCCGCCATTTTATTTGCTCGCATTAGCATTATTAGCATTACCATTAGCCCAGCGCACCAACGGAGAGAGACTAACTTATGGCAACACAAAAGAAAACATGGGAGTGGTGGAGTGATGAGGAGGTGTGTCGGCGCTTCTGGCGATTTACTCGGAAGGCTTCAGACTTTGGGTGGCAGTATATGCCGTGAAGTTGTTTGCTGCCTACCAGTAAACCCAAAGCAGAAGAAGAAGAAGAAGTGACGTCAGCGGCTCCCTCTGGGACTTATTCCGGTGTGAACGCGATTTACTAGTTCCAGGAAATAAAAGTTCCGGTGACTATTCCTGGGAAAAGTACTTATAGCTTAGGTTGGCCCGAGTTACTAAGCAGAGAAGACAGCTAGCATCTAGCAACCTGTGACGACACCCATGAGCGTCGACACGCCCTACTCAGATTGGTGTGTCCCGCACCGTCGGGTCTTTTCAGCCGGGCCGACGCCTTTTCGGCCGAAAAGGCAGTCAGCAAAAGAAATCACTCTGATTGGCTGTTCAGCTAGCGAATCAGTGCATGAGAAGCGAAACGGAAGTGAGGGACCCAAACAAACTATTAAGAAGGCAAATCTGAGATTTCATTTGACTCCAGCTCTCGACACAGGTTCGGGAAAGCCCCATGAGCTTCTCGTTGTAGAGTGAAAATGGAACGCACACGCTATTTGTTGTTTGTTTATATCACGCAGTCTGTTCTTCTTCTCTCGGTTATCACGCAGTCTGTCTTCCGGTTGTTGCCTCTTTTGAATGACGAATACACACTACCGCCGCCTGCTGGTAAGGAGAGTTATTGCCGCTCACGCATGCGCAGTTCGTACGTGCTTCTTGGCTGTCGGCTGAAGTCTTTGCGGTGTGTTCCAGTGCGACATATGGCCAAGACGCAGAGACGCGAGGCGACGCAACAGTCGGGGTCGGTCTGTGTCAGTTCTTTGTTATCAGATTGGTGTGTCCGGGCCTTAACCCTCATTCCTCCCCGTACAGTTGTAAAGGACAGGGAATTGAGGATAGGTGCCTTTCGTTTTTCCCCATGCATGTTTATTTTGCTGTAAAGTGACTCGCTTTTGGAGCCAGCCTCGAGGGGCACTTCTGCATTTGCTTAATTTTTCAGCACAAGAGATTGCCTCCTGATTTGTTTGCCTTTCTAGCAATTACACACTACTAATATATTGTTCATGATACAATATTATGTAGTAGTAAGCAGATATATGTGTTTTTCAATGTATTGGGATTCTCAAACTCCTCCTGTGGGATAAATGGAGGCTCATACATAAACACATTGAGTATACAATTTGTCTTCATAGAAGAAGTTCTAATTGTTAACAAATACTGTACCTTAGCAAAATGAATGCCCTTATATCCGTTCATAATTAAATTACGACTTACGAGTACAATGTCTGCCACAAACTGGTGTCATGATTAGCTCGCTGCATTACTTAGGCCCTTGGGATTCCTTTTTTTCATTCACTCTCGCATCACTGCTTGCCTGTTAATTAATTGAGCTACTTCTAGGACTATCTCCCTCTTTCTGTCTTCAGTGTCTCGGCCCGTTTGTGTTCTGGTTGCTGTGTGCTACTTCGGTTTTTATCAGCGCAAACACTTGCTTCTATCCATTTGTAATCTAATAAAGAAATGGCAGCAATCTGTATGCCCCTTTTGGGGGTCTGGATGACTTTGAGCACCAGATGCTGATGTTCCCCCAGAGTCGTTACTGCGATGGAGCCGATTCTTAACTGTCGCCAATAACACACACACACACACACACACACACACACACACACACACACACACACACACACACACACACACACACACACACACACACACACACACACACACACACACACACACACACACACACACACACACACACACACACACACACACACACACACACACACACACACACACACACAACGCCTCCCTCCGTTCACTCAGTGTGGGGGCAGGATTAACCTGCTGGTAGTGGAGTAAATCCAACTCTGCCTCCGCCTCTCCGTCTCTGTGTCTGAGGAGGCCTGGTTATCCCTTCACACGAGCTCCCTGTTCAAAGGGGGGGCCACCGGGGATTAATGATGTGTTAAAGGGGCGAGCATGTGGGATTTAGACGCAGCTCGCTGTAAGGACAGGAGATTTAAGAACATGGACCAGTGGTTAGTGCTTACTGAAGTATGATTAGCTAGACATTTAACCCCCCAACACACACACACACACACACACACACACACACACACACACACACACACACACACACACACACACACACACACACACACACACACACACACACACACACACACACACACACACACACACACACACACACACACACACACAGATGTGACACCAGATTGCAGGGTCATTGTCAGAGAAAGAAGTATTTTTTAATATATTTTGAATGTGTGTGTGAGTGAGAGAGAGAGTCTGTGAGAGTAAAAGGAGGGAGGACTGGATAGGGAGAGATTAAGAGACATATGTACAGGTGATGATAGCTAGTCGGGATCAGTGCACTGAGCAATGTGTTGAGGCCAAGGTTTCTCGTCACCCACTCCCCAACTCAAGCCCCGTCAAGCCCACACCTCTTCTCCCTTAATCCCCCCGTCCTTGATAAGCCACTCGGCCTCCCACATAATACACACACATACACGTACCCAGCCTGCAATACCATCTACCCTCAAAATCCGCTCCCGTGCAATCTCCTGCGCATCAGCTGCCAAATGAAGTTCCTCTTTAGAAAAAAAAAAACTTGCTGTGGAATCGCCTGAGGCAGCGTGGCTGGCGGCTAAGGCAGCCCTTGTGTTGAAGCCAATAATCCGGCGTCAGGGCTTCAGGTGCACAGAGGGATGTGATTGACAGGGCTCGATATGAGGCCCTCGCCTCACTTGACATTTGGGTTTCATAAGGTCTGGAACAAAAGGCAGGGGCAAAATAATCAGAGAGGGGCGCAGGCAAATAAATCTGTTTATTCCTCTTCACCTACCCCCCTCCTCACCTCACCACATCACGCCTCAACCCTTGGAGGGGAAAGAGGGAGGGCATGATATTACCTTTCTCGAGCCTTAGTGGATTCACGCAGACGACAGCAGGTCACTTTAGGCCCTGTGCTTACCTGAGATATTAGTTTGTATGTGTGGTAAAAAGAGATGTGTATTTGAATGGCTGAGGCCGTGTGTATGTGTGCACAATCCTGTGTATGTATGAGGGAGAGGCAGAGACAACAGGAAAGACAGAGAGACAGAGGCAGACATACCAAGGATTGATGTGGTGTCATATTGTGGATAACCATTTGTACGCTCGTGTGTTTGAGCATGACAAAAAAAAATGATGAAACAGTGATAGAAGTCATCCTTTATCCTGTTAAAGCGGAAGCTTTGAGACACAATTAGGCAACCAAATGATAAGAGATCTGATCCAAAGACATGAGAGGTGATAATAAATTCAGAGAAAGAGAGAAGAAATATGAAGCTTAATGCGCTAGAAGAAGATTTTGATTTTCGACACAGTCAGTTAGTGCAGCTAAATGACTGAACGCAGAAAGCGAGCTGCTGACCCAGCAACAGCGTGTTTCCTCTACCCACTAAACATCTACTCACTGCTGAGAATGTCTGCTGTCATGCTGTATTCACTCACTGATGACGGATTTGTGTCTCTGAGGGAGAGAAGGAGAGGAGTTCATCTTAAATGTAATAACTATTTAAATGTACTCACCAATATGTTTTTATTGTATTTACTGTAGACAGGTTAAACACAAATGTCATGATTGTAATCCTCCTTTAAGTCATTTTACAAGACTTTCATGTTTCCATTTTCTGCAAATTCATAGGCAATGATTTTACTTACTTCACCTGTATTTCATTTTGTTAAGCCTATTAGTTTCTTTGCATATTCTGACTATGAATGCAACATAAAATACAATAAGTATTTTATGATAATATAAGGTTAACCTTTATTGATCCCCATAGGCACATTCAGGTGTCATAGCAGCAACAGCAATAAGAGACCATGAAACACAAGATTAAGAGTAAGATATTATAATAAGAAGAAATGAAGAAATGTAGGTAACTGTATACATCAAAAATAACAACAATAGAATAAGGTGCTAAATCGGTTTACATTATAACATCTATTAACACATGATATATCAATAGATACATAAGATAATGCTTTATGCAGGACTTTAATTTGTAACACTTTGGTTTTACTTTTACGTAAATATAGGCTACTGCCAAACTGCAGGTGCATTTGTCTAAAAAAACCTCTTAAAATATGTTCCAACACATATCCTCAGACAAAGGGGGGTTGAGCTGTCCTTATACTGCACTTTGTAGGATTAATAATAATTAAAATGTAAGTTCATTGGGTATTTACAATATTTGGTCTACCCCTAGGACTACATCGTACAGTATACATCCTATCCAAGCAGGCAGGAGTACCTAAGAGGGGAGCTCAATGAGAATGTAATTGCAGGGTTGTGAGTGCAATCTGTGGACATAATAACAGACTGTTTTAATAGGCGATTCAATTAAAAACAGGACAAATATGAGACACCTCGGGGCCATATGCTTGCTCCTGCCTGGAAGTCTCTATAAAAAAAAATCATAAGTCAACAGATAGTTTCCAGATTAATCCCTGTGACATCTTTTAGTACCAGACTGAGCCCCCACGTGGGGAGTCTGCATAAATTGCCTCCTGTTGGATTTGATTGGACAACATATCGATGATTGGCAGGAGGATGGAGTCCAGTATGCACACTCATATGTTTCTATTGGCTGTCTTTAGTGGTCGCTCCTCCTGCAGACCACACACCATTGGCTCAGGGAGCTTCGCGGAATGGCTGGGAAGTTGTAGTTCTTTAGAGCAGACGCACATCTGTAGTGCTTATTATCGACTGATGTGAATTAAACTACACGTCCCGACGTCACGCTACGGGCTCATATAATTGTTGTGAATATGTAATTGTGCTCGTACGACTGGTTGCTTCTAAATTTGGCTTCGCGGTGGCAGGCTGTACAGTCTGTGAGGTGGTCGCTGCGCCGGTGCTGTGTGAGGATGTCAACATCAACGGAGGCTGAAGGAAATTAACCGATAAATGCGTGACCACGGGACGCCGTGGAGAAGCTTTTTCGCGAACAAGCAAGGTCACGATATGTCAAAAGTCGACGCTTAGTAGAAAATCGTTGTGAGTTTAGAGAGACATAATTAAGCTTTGCGCGCGTGCAGTAACGCGCTGGAGATTCTTGGAGAACACCGAGACAACTGCTGCTTCGATTTTCACACTGAATGGACTTTTAAAATACTGTCTTAAAGCATGGCAGCCAGCCAAATGTCCCAGGATGTTTCCTTTCTTTACGGAACCTGCACCTAACCCGCTAACCGGCCAGTGACTGACCTTTTACGCACAGTGAAAGATCCCTGCTCCCACAATTTGTTTTTTTGTTTATGCAGACGAACTTTGCAAAACATTTGAATGATTCGAGATCTGAGCAAGATGTACCCCCCGGCACGGCATCCGGTAAGTAAAGGAGCAGCATCAGCCAAGGCATTATGTCAAAACAGCGCAGATTAACAGCCGCGCGCCTGATGCGTAATCAGTTTAGATCAAGTTTCCGTGCCACTGCGCGCTTGCCCGGACAATTGCGCTCATTGTCAAACTGCTGCAGCTGTGTGTGTCTGTGAGTGTGCGTGGGTTTACGTGTAAAGAGACTGAGTGAAACCAAAAGGCCATCCGTATCACAGAGGAGCCTTTTGTTATCCAGTTTTGCCTGTGTGTGTGTAAATGTGTGTGTGTTTGTGTGTGTGTGTATGTGAGTATGTGAGTGTGTGTGTGTGTCGTCACACTGAACTAAGTTGGCTCAGTTCTTCCTCTCTCTCCCCCCCTCCATATGCCATTTGGTTTGGGTCGAGGTCCCCCACCAGCCGGGACAGCCGTTAAAGTTCACCGTCACCGAGTCCTGCGACCGGATCAAGGAGGAGTTCCACTTCCTGCAAGCCCAGTATCACAGGTGAGAGTTTGGATGGAACTTGTCATTGAAAAATATGCTCATCCTCCAAAAGTCAGGAAAAATACACATGAAGCATTCCAACTTTGTATTGAGCTCAATATGTTGTTATGGCTCCATGCAACTATTGGTGGATGAAATAGTGTAATGAGCATGGTCACTTCTGTGATGTCAACCTCCTTTGTACCAGGCATGTATGAATCACAGTGTGACCAAAAGGTTTTGGGAAATGCATGACGCAACGACATGAATTACAAGACAGAAAACTGAATATGATTGAGGAATAAACCATTCTAGTTTGAGGTAAATAACCATTTGGGGATCCCATGAAAGGATTGTCTTCCAACCCTCAATCCAACATGGGGGCACATTTGACATTTGCTCCATCTATTACTGGAGAGTAACCATGGTACAGCCCATCAACCTCTGTATGCACGTCTTGCTCTGCGAACGCAAGTGGTGTGAAATACTTTTTTACCCAACATGATGAAGTGTGAAATACATTGCTTGGAAGCAGAGCCATAAGCTTGATACCAATGCATAATAATCGCCCACTTCTGGCCTCTTTGTAATTATTGCCCAATCACCTGGTGAGATGAACCAGCGCTGACCAATGCTTGAGCTGAATGAGCTGAACCAAGAATAGTGCTGGCTCCATGCGTTAAACTGTGATCAAACTGCAAATGCATGAAATCCAAATAGCAGAGAGACACTTTGGTAATAAAACAAAGAAAGAGTTGGTCATATGTACAAGCTGAATAGCAATCGTAATTTTTCTTTTGAGTACTCTCCTTTTATGGAAGTCAGGATTTACACGGTTAAAAGCTTGCTGTCGTAATTTGTTGAGGCTTTCCAGTAAAAGACAACGTTTGGAAGAGTTAGGCTTTTGTGTAACCACACTTGTAAAAAGGATCCTCATTATATGTCTGCTTTTTGTTGATGGTGCAGTTTGGGCATCCCCTCACACTGTAAAGAATATATGATGAGGTTTGTGTGGTCGTTTATTGATCCATTAATTACTGCACTGCACCTGCTGAGTAAGTGTCTGTGTCTGCAGGGGAAACTGGTGGCATCCAAGCAACTTATTTTTCTTTCTTTGTTGCACTCATATTTTTAAATACACTTTAAAATGTTGTAGTCACTTCCAGGCTCAGTTTTATGCAGATTATTTGTCTGGATTGAATTTTTTTGTTTCATGTGAGAAAACATGGAAGGTAATGTATCTTGTAGACTATCCTCATTTGAATTAATAAATAATTGTAGGTGTTTTTCTGTAATCTTTCACTTTTAAACACTAACACAATGTTTCGTTCTGCCTACAGTCTGAAAATGGAGTGTGAAAAACTGGCCAGTGATAAAACTGAGATGCAGAGACACTATGTCATGGTGAGTCCCATTGACCATGTGTGTGTTTTTATGTGTATGTGTGTGTTTTACACGTTTGTTTGACCCAACATTGATCTTTGTTTTTCTTTAGTACTATGAAATGTCGTATGGACTCAACATCGAGATGCACAAACAGGTAGGAAAAGTGTCTTACTCTTATGTTAAAGCAAGTGAAACTTTAGTAGGCGTCAGAGGAATGTAGCTTTTTTTTTTAAATGGGAAGGAGATCATGTATTTATCACCGCCACTGGTACGAAGTCATCACAGCAAAGAAAAGCCCATATTGCAGTCACATGATGAAAGTTTTCAATATTTAAATATCTCATGTTGTCCCGCCATCTTTTTTGATGCCCCATCCAGACATAAATATATAATAGTTCTAATATTATTCTTCAACATTTTTTTGGTGATAGTAATATTCAAGTGGTAGGTCTGAGGTGTGTCACATTAGAAATATGTGAAAATATCGATCTGTTGATTTTTGAAAATCCCCAAACGTTGTTTAACACTTACCTTAACAGTTAAGGAAATAAAACATTTGGCATATTACATGTTAACATTACATTACATCAAAGCGACTTACATACATTCAGTTCTGTGGGCAATAGTGCATTTATATAATGCTTGTGTTTTAGAAAATATAATATCTTGGCTGCCTAAATCAAGAAGCACATTCAGAGTTTGAGACTTGGTTAAAAGAGGGGTATCTTACTGATGCCATATTTTTATTATTTATTAGAGATGGTTAGACGAGTCTTTGAAGATTCTGGAAATACCTCCAGCGCAGCGGTCAGTTTGATCAAACAACCTTCTGGTTTTTTTTCAAAGATCCCCGGGTAATTATTTTGAGGAAGTCAGGATGCTTAGCTTGAATGTAATGGTGACAACAAGAAGCCCAAACTGGGGCTAGTGCGCTTTGTGAGGTTGAATAGCAATTCAACGTGTGGATAATGATGTCGTCAGTTTCATTTAATGAGAAAATGGGCTGAAAAATGTCTCGAATGAGCGAGGATTTGGCCTTTAACGAGCCTTTACATTACTGCTGCCTTTTTTAAACGTGGAAGGTCATTAGCATAAATGTCTGTGTTAACCACACATGAGTTGCCAGGCTAAATGGGCCACAGCTAACCAGCTACACGTTCATTTGCAGAGAAATGGTGTGTGTCGTGTGTGTGTGTTTGTGAGCATGAGAGGAAGTGATAAATGCTTGCTCTTTGTTTAGCTGTGTGTATGATATTCTGTTGCTGTGTGTGTGTTTTTGGGTGGGGGTGTGTGGCGAGGTATCTGTTTAACAGCCTGTACGTATACTGTACATGTTTGCTTAGTATGTGTGTTTGTGTATATTTGTCTGTATGCACAATGTAGTTGTTTATTTAGTTGTGTGTTCAGTATTTGTGTGCTTTGTGTGTGTGTGCATGTGCTCATATATTGTAGACCTTTAATTGTATGTGTGTTGGTCTTTGTGTTTCTGTGTGTGGATTTACACACACATGCAGCACTTTACTGGCACACTAATCAGACTTGTCTGATGAAACAGGGGGTGTCTACTATAAATCCCGCTGTCTGCTGCTGTCAGGGTGTGTGTGTGTGTGTGTGTGTGTGTGTGTGTGTGTGTGTGTGTGTGTGTGTGTGTGTGTGTGTGTGTGTGTGTGTGTGTGCGTGTGTGTGTGTGTGTGTGTGTGTGTGTGTGTGTGTGTGTGTGTGTGTGTGTGTGTGTGTGTGTGTGTGTGGTTGGCGTCCGTACACCTGTGTGTTTATTTGGGGGAAGGGAGAATAAATAAATAGAGATAAAATGTGGCCTGTGGCTTTGTGTGGTGGCCAATGATTTCTGTCAGGAACCAGTTTTGGAAGGTGAATCCCTGATTTCTGCCAGCAGTCTGTCTGTGTGTGTCTGTAGTGTGTGTGCGTGTGTGTGTGTGTGTCTGTTGTGTGTATGTGTGCGTGTGTGCTTGTGTCTGTGTGTGTGTGTGTGTGGGTGGGTGTGTGTGTGTGTGTTTGTGTGTGTGGGACTCTTCGTAGAAAAGGATTTAGCTGTGCAGGCTGTGTTTGTGTGAACCGGTACACGAGTGTGCATGGGCGTTAATTGTGTATCCACTGACTCGGATATGATGGTACGACGTGTGTGGCTCGTTGAGTGGATTCCGAATGAGGGGGTGGGGGTGGGGGGGTGGGGATTGTGGTGGTGGAGATATTGACGGGGAAGGGGGGGGGGGGGTGTTGTCGAGCCTCAGTCCCATTAAGGCAGCCGACCTCCGCTACCAAGTGAATTGCTAATATTGCTTGTTTAGCATTTTCTGAGGGTAATAGGCCCATTGATTTTTGGCTCTGCTCTGTTTTATTTACACAGAGGGGCTTTGGTGCACTCGTTAAAGAGAAATTGACTCATAGGAGGAGAGGACGGACAGGGAGGCAGAGAGGGGGGAGAAGGGGGAGAGGAGGGATAAGGCGGGAGGATCGTACGAGGGATGTAGAGCATGGGACTGAGCTGCCAGAGGACAGCTAATCAATTGCAAATTAGCGAGGCTGAAAGAGAAATAAAGCAAGCGAAGGATTGGGAGAAAAAGGGAAGGAGGAGGGAGGAGAAAGTGGTGAAGGAAGGAAGTAATAAGACGTTTTGATACTGAAGACCGACAGTGTTTTCAACAAGGTCTGACAACTCATTTTACAGCGGCGGATAGGGAGACATTTGTTTCATTTTGAGGATTTTGGTCACGTAATGTCTTACTTCTAGAAAATGCATTTAGAAACAAGATTAAAAGCTCACTGAAACCTCTGAATTACAAAAAATATGATTTAAATAACTTATTTACTGATATTTTACAAATGTAAAGTATTAAAAAACAGATTAAGATTTTACTTTAAATGTAAGTTCTGAATGTACATGAGGGTGAAATTGTGGCGGATTGGAGGAGAATAAGGCGATGCATTGTTGAGGTTGGGCCTACCAGCACATATAAAGCTCACTGATTACCTAAATCTTTGTATCTTGTCCCAAAATAAACCAAAGACAAGTTGCAGTTCTATGGATGTGACGGACAATTGTTGGCTTGGTGTAGTGCCTTTTGTGACTGGTTATATTTATGTAGCTGTTAAAGATATACTGTTTAATATTTACACATACAGTAAAAACTAGACCCATATTATATTTATTGATTTGTGTGCTTACATTATCCTAAATGTTTCCTATAGATTTCAAATCTAGATACATTTGTTATTATAATGAAGGTGCACAAAACCAGCTGCTAGAAGCTGTCATAAAATGTACTTTAAAAAAAAAACATTGGTCTTTTTAACTATATTTTAATCAGATGAATAATTTGTATTCATTGGACGTCTGGATTTTAAGATATCAGATGATCAAGTTGAGCTAACTTTATCGGTTAGCTCCAGCTTCTCTGCCCTGTGTCCGCCTGGAAAATAATGATTCTTCGACCTATAGACATGCAATTTGGACATTTGGCAACACATCGATATAAATTCACTTTTTACAAGTAATTTAAATCCAGAAATAAACCACTGGCATATTTATTTGTGTTTTTATTTATGTTGGCTAATTATATCAAGACTCAATGTTTTATTTTTTACAGTCAATTAAGACTCCACGACTGACCCTCATGGTAGGGGGAAGAGAGGGTTTATTTTAAACCTTAATAAGGTTCATAAATACTGCATAATCTTCATTAAGCACTCATTCTGAAGCTTACATTGTCTGTATAGCTGTCTGCATAGCATCCTTTGTTTTTTCCTCTCCGTTCTTACCTACCTATGAAGTGGTGTCTTTCACACACACACTCACAGACAGTCACAAAGGAGTTCAGCCTTTATATGGTGGGGTCCATTAGGGTGTATTAGCTGGTGGTGAAAAGTGGTGCTGATGGTGTGCTTACAAAGCTCCACAGGGGAGATGGACATTTGATCTTCTATCTGACCCAGTCTGACTCAAGGCTCCTGGCTGATCTAATTTCTTTGTTGTTAGGAGTTAAAGGGAGAGTATTTGAGCTGTTGTTTCCTTTAGTTTGGGCAACATGTTTGGTGATCAGTTGTTATTGCTGGGATCTTATGCTGTCATCACAAAGAGAGTACCGTAGTCCAAGAAGCTAAAAGATAGCAAGTAGGTGCTCTCAGGTAAACAATGAAAGCATATTCAGTGGCGAGCTCTGTAGTAGCCCTATTTTTCTCTCCTCAAAAGGCAGATCACACCATTTATTGCATGTCGTTGATCTGATCACAAGGGGCGAACCACAAAATAAGAAGCTTGATGTTGTACAGTTGCTCACTGACTTTTCTCTTTTTTTAACCGAAGGAGCATTTTCTCCAGCAACTCACACAGAGGGTCGCAGAAATTCAGCGCACATGATCTGGCCTTTGAGGTTACCAGGCTTTATGTGACCACACAGTCCTTTAATCTAGCAATAAGCTCCATGAATCAAACAGAGTTTGAGTCCTAACCTTAGAGGACTCTCTGGCACGTCGTTTCTTGTTATTTATTCACTGTGGAGACGGTGACAGGTACAGGTCGAAGTCGAGGTATGCTCGCTGAAGGAAAGAAATCTCTAGGTTTAAACAAACCAGGACTACTTTTTTTTCTCTCCTTGGTCTCTGTAGTGTGAACAGACATGTTGGCTGAACAGGCTGACATCTCCTGCACTCTGTCCGACATTCACGATTGTCTGCCATTGATGTAAAATGTCACCTGAAATTGGTTGTGTTGCCTCGTAGAAAAGCATCTCCATTTCCTTTTCTGCTCCAGTGCTTTTGTGTCTTTGTCTGTGCCAAAACCTCAGGGTCAATTCTTCAAAACGAATCGATTGGAGGTTCAGCGTATAGTTGTTAATGGAGATCCGTATCTTTACATTACAGCTTTAGAGTCGTTGTTTTTACACAGTGTGTGTATCTGACAGTCTTTCAAAAGTATGTTGTGGTTTGAAGTAATTCATTTGTGCAACTGATGATTTTTGTAATATAAAGTAACTTTTTAACATCTGTTTTGATTGATCAAATGATGACTTGTTCCTTAACAAAAGTAAAGAATCATAAAAGAAATAGAAAATATCCACATTTTATATGTTGAAGCTTGTGATTAAATCATACCGTTACAATAATAATTAATCTAGCATTGAATTTCCCGTTGATTGTTTCAGCTCAAATTTAAATTACTACAAAATCCATGCAATTGTATTGTATGATGTGCTGTTATAATAACTTTGTAGATAATTACCAGATACAAATGTCTTTAAACAGAGAGCAGGAAGTTTGCATTACTTTATGTCAAAGTTAAGTAATGTTTGGTGTAGTACAGTTTAAATACACAATGTAAAATGTCAATACTACATCAAGGCAATAACCAAATGAAATGAAACCCCCTTCCTCCTCACTTCCTGTCAGCTTTATCATAGGGGTATACATTCCTCCCAAATACTTATGCTACAGAGCCATCTTTGGGAGTATGATATGTGACGTTGCAGCGAAGTGTCCAAGCAGATATGGCAACATCTCCCCCAACCGATCCTCACCTCTGTAGCTGTCTACCATCCGTTCACTGTGTCCTTCAACAGTCAGAGAGGAAGCAGTGTTTTTTTTCATTCACTTGTTAGGGTGCAAATACAGAGCATGGCCTTATTTTCCCTCAACACATCACACTGGATACCCCTGAGCAAGGCACTAAACCCCAACCAACTAATAAACAGTGAAGTTTCCCAGAGACTAATATGTACCGGCCAGCTCCCCGGTGTGTATGAATGTGAAGCAGAACCAAGCTGAAAAAGGGCATGTGTGCACAGCAAGTCTTCACAGGATAAACTTTAGATATAAAATGAAAATGTCAGTGTTTTAGGTTGTGTGTGGCAGAGTGAGTTGCTGTGTTAATCACAGGTAAATTGGACTCCCTGGAGTTACCAAACTGCCTGACAAATGGTTCCCTAAGTCTACTGATAGCTGGTGCTCAGACATCCTGTGGTCATGTGTCTTACAATATATATTTTTGACATGTATTGCCTCTTAAGTGTTTTCTGCCAATCACTCAGTTATAAAAGCACAACAGCAGAACCAACGGAATTCCTGAGATGTTTAAGAGTATTTTCTGACCAGTATTTGTCCGTAAGTGAATCATCAACATTGAATGAACTAACTCAGTGGAATCTCTTCAGTAAGTTACCACTCAAATCTGTGGAAATGACTGCAAATGTACGCAGAGTGGAAAAGGATCAGCATGAAGCTGTGTTATTGCCCTCATGTTTGTTTTTACCGTCTGTCTGCTGTCTGGTTATGGTGAACATCGGTGCACTTCTTCTAGCTACTCATCTATTCTGAAGAATACTCTTAAATGGCAAAACCTTTGCAGAGCTGCTGCTGCTTCTTTGCCAGAGCACACATCTTATACCTGAATAAAAATCAGTACAAGTCAACTTTCAGCCCTGGACTGCTGATCTCTAACACTAGATGTGCTTAAGTATTAATCCTAATATGTAAGAATAAACTGTATTTAAACTGTACTGTAAAAGTGCAGGTGGAGTGATTCAATCATTTAGGTTTGTTAAGCATTTAGTTTAAAGACCGGTCCTCTTGACTTGCATTTTCAAAGGATCTATCTGGAAGCTATAGATAGTGTACAGTTTGTGCTTTGTTTCCTGTTTCTGACCTTCTCTCCTGTCTTGGATTTTTCTTGTACGCTCTTCAATACTGTTGCCAACATGTAAGCCTGTTCATGTCCTTGGCCTTCAGGAAATTATCCTTGGTCCTAGCTTGCCTTAGGAGTATTTTCTGCATTTGAGTCCTTCCTCTATTTCTTGCTGGTGTTCACCGAATGTGACACAGGGTCTTGTAACTTGTGCTTTTCGTGGTTTTAGTAGCAACCGTCATCTATAATTCCATTCCCCCGATTGTAGCGATCAACATACGAAAAGGGTTAGCGACACACGGGACAATGGGTGGAATTATTGCATTTTTTCAAACCCCCTTTTTCTGCCACTGCGTCAATTAAACTCTGAAATTGGCAGTCAAATCAAGCTCGTAAGATACAATAGTCGCCTATTTGGGGGTCACCCCTAGAACAAACTGCTGTAGGCTCTGGAAGTCATAATATTGAAAAGAAATCAGTATGACAGGAGTGACCGAGAGTTCTCCAACCATTGTGCTTGCAGGTTACGTGACCTCTTGAGGATATACTGTAAATTATAGTTTTAGTCTTACAAAAAAAAGAAATGGTGTTTATCCTTGTGTTCCATTTAGTGTGTGGTTGAGTGCAAGTCTGTGTCTCCTTTTGTGTTTGTGTTTGGATTAGAGTTGCACTACTAGCACTCCCTTTGGGACAGTGGATCAGGCAATTTCCTGTAAAAAAAATACCTACCTGATGTGGAGTGAGAGAGAGTGCTGTATAATCTTTAAAAGCCAACCCTTGGGTTTAGTAAAACATCTGATGAATACAGAGAAGGCTGTGGAGGTGTGCACCTGCCAGTGTGCACATGGTTGTGTTTTTGTGTAGCATCCTGGTGCAGTGAGGTGTGTGCGTCTGTCTGAAGGGTTTGTATCCATGTGTGTCTGGAGGTTTGCTTTCATGGCCTCCGGGGGCTTCTGTTACTACTGATACCAGAGCAAAGTTCACCTCTGTCAAGGTTATACACATGAAAGAAGCCCTTGACAGGATACTACTGCATTGGACTTGGGGACATAATCACATTTCAGTAGATTGGTCTTAATTTAGCTGCTTAAAACAAATCAACAAAAAAGGTCATAAAGAGTTACTAACTCCCTCGTTGGATGACATGTAACAACCTTCTTTTTTGGTCAGTCTGAATAATTTCCCTTCATTCAGACTTCTTGGCAGAACATCTGCTTTACTTTTAACATTGAATAATAAAGTTTCAGAGAGCACTTTCTGTGACGCTTGTTTTTTTTCTGTTTTGGTGACATTGGTGCTAAGTGCTCATTACCGTGCTGCCTGTGCACTGCACTTTCCAGAGATCATCTTTGAAACACACAGTGTGGGTGGTACTTTGATGTCTTTTATCTTGCATTTTTCTGCAGATGAAGTTTGAGTTTCTGGTGGTTTTGCTCTTTTCATGGCCTTTGCTACGCAGACTTCCAATCACAGTTCATGTGCTTATTAAATGCTTAATTTAAAAGAGCCCCTGTGGAGTTTTTGTAAACAAACTAAAGTTATGTTTACATTCGGTGCTACTCATTACAACCAATTGTGTGTATCCTCGAGGTAAAACAAATGTATGGAGTGTATTTCCTTCCTCATTTAGTCTCTGTAGGCCTCAGTTCCTGTGAGACTAAAGATCTTCCTTGGAAAAAACCCGCCAGACCTGATGTTTCTAACACCCCACGTAAAAGCTTTCAACAACTGAGAATTCATCAAATTGTTTCACATGAGCTGGCTATCATGTAAAGAAAACCAATGTGAGCTATTACTATAATGTTTAAGTCATGTGAAGAAGACAACGCCTCCTTGTCTGAATTTGAAAATGATTGTGTTGTGTGTGCCCACCTCTCTGTCTTGCAGGCGGAGATCGTCAAGCGGCTGAACGCAATCTGCGCCCAAGTCATCCCCTTCCTCTCTCAAGAGGTAAGCCTTAAAACATGCCTGTCGCTGTGAGTTAAGACAGAGGTGGGTGAGAGAGAAAGCTGAGAGGAAGGAAGACAGATAGGAGCCGTAGAAGGAAGAGAAGTTTGTGGTGGATTGTGGGGCAAGACATTTCACACACACACACACACACACACACACACACACACACACACACACACACACACACACACACACACACACACACACACACACACACACACACACACACACACACACACACACACACACATACACACACACACACACACACACACACACACACAGATTATCCTGGGCTAATCCTCCCTACTCGGGATAGGCTGATATGCTCTGAATTTATTAAATGTCTCCCACTAACATATGCAGGAGCCAGCGGCTTAGAGTGTGTGCGAGAAAAATCCTTTGTGTTTAAGCTTATTTGGTTTAGTGTGTGTGTCCACCTGCATGCACATAAAGTACACTGTGTGCTTGTACAGAAGTGGGAGTCAGAGGTGTTTTTAATACAGTATGTTTATTATGGAATATTTTGGTGTGTGTAACTGGTAAATCCTCCCTCTAAAGGACTGTGTGTGTGTGTGTGTGTGTGTGTGTGTGTGTGTGTGTGTGTGTGTGTGTGTGTGTGGTGTGTGTGTGTGTGTGTGTGTGTGTGTGTGTGTGTGTGTGTGTGTGTGTGGTGTGTGGTGTGTGTGTGTGTTTTGAGGTGTGGGAACAGCAGGAAGGAGTGAGTGTGGACTCCAAAGCTCTCCTCCAGATTAGCCATGGATTAGGAGGGTTTAGGGTGGATTAGGAATAATGGCATTAGACTGCGGTGCTGCTACACAGCCCTGAGGCCCGCAGAGAGGGGGGGGGGGGCAGGGAGAGGAAACAGCTTTATGCTGCTTTTGTTTTGATGCACAGCCCTGTTTACGTGTGCATATGTTTATTATGACAATCATATTAAGATTGGGCAGAAAATCACAATGATTGTGTGTGTCTGGAAGAGCCTTGTGTATTTTATTTTGGTCATTTTTTTATATTTTTCCCTGTTTGGAGTTTTTCTTGTTGTTGTCACAAATACGATGACGTACTTAGTCAACCTAGTGTATCATTGCTCAGAAGTATTTGCTATTTTTTGTATTTGCTATTTTAAGTATTTGCTATTTTTTGGAATCATCCCTATAATTCTATATTCATAATTGTTCATATTGATGCAAATTGAGTCTTAACCAAGAGTATTTGAACTTATCAAGCAACTCACGTTAGAACTGAATCCTGGGTCATAGTCTAGTCTTGTTTCTTGATTTAAATCATGATTTCGCTAAATGTAGATCACATCTTTTCTCGTTATTATAGGTTTATCTTTTTCTTTAAAAATAAAATTATTTGTCGGGTTTTATCTCAGCAAGTAATGGGATTTAATAAAGTAAGGTTTTAGTATCAGTATCATAAATCAGTCCGTTAGTGGACATTTTTATTGATTATATTTTTTAACAAACCAAACCTTTAATCCGACATTATTTAGCTGAACTGATCTAATGATTTTGGTAATGTGTGACAGTTACTAGCAATTCATCAAATAAAATAAATATCTTACCTTGTGTACATTTCTAAAGGTTTTCATACTGATACTTTTCGTATTCACTTATAAGTGTTTCCTTAGTTGCAACAGTGTGCCAGTCAGGGAAACTCAGTCAGTAATCCAACCAGAAAAAGAGACAGTGTTTCCATCAATTATCGTGTCACTTTATGGCAAATACATTCTAATGGCAAAGGTGATCAAATGAAAAGCATCTGATTGGGTTGAAATATCAAAGTAAAAAAGTGTCAATCCAAGGTCTATTATGTTTATGAGAAGTTGGTAACAATGCTTTAGAAGCTATTGGCCAATATTCACCTTTCATGTGTGTGAGTCACTTTTAGACTCTGCAGAGGTGTAGCTGAACTTGATGGTCAGGTTCATTTCCACACTGGATAAGCTCTTTCGTCTCTGCCCTACTTTGA